>NC_042616.1:44838464-44928146 GCF_901001135.1 Rhinatrema bivittatum | reverse complement strand
GCCCAGGTACAAAACTTAGATTGTAAGCCCTCTGGGGATAGGGAAATACCTATAGTACCTGAATGTAAATCGGTGTGAGATCTTGATTGAGATCAAATGTCGGTATTTAAAAATAATAAATAAAATAAATAAATAATGCCACTTTGACATGCAGAGTGTGGCGTACAAACAGAACAGTGCACTCTTGTAAAGATTTGATTATCTGCAGAGTGAGGAAACTCACCCAAAGATGAGATTTGTGCAATGTTCTCTTGATGTTACCCAGGTAGATAATCTATGCGGGAACTGGTGGAGGAGGTGAAATTGTTGTTTCTGGTAGGCTAAGCACATTTTATAACCTTTTGGTGAGTACACTAGGAAATTATTGGTGTTTCTGGTTATTACAGATATTATACAACCATTTTTTATTATAGAAATGGTTAGGTAAGGGGTGCTTTTGGGAGGTTCGGGATGCATTATGGGTATTTCCATTATTTCCTATGGAAAAATTAATCTTGACTTACAACCAACTTGAGTTACAACCAGCCCTCTGGAACCAATTGAGTTCGTAAGTCAAGGGACCACTGTATGTAATGCACAATCCCAAAGATAACAATTGCCAATCACTAAAAATTCAAAATCTTTTTTTTTTTACCTTTATGGTCTGATCTTATTTTTCTAATCGGATAGTCCCAGGCTTTTTTTCCCCCACATTCCCTTTCTCAGTCCTTTCCCAATTCTTTTTACAGGGTCTTTTTTTTTCTTTCCGTTTCTTCTCTCTCCACCTTTCTTCTTCTCTTCCTCCATCAAACACACACTCAGGCTCTCATTCTCAAATGCTGTCTCTCTCTCACACATACACACACAGAGGGTCCCAGTCTCACATGCTCTCACTGTCACATCTCTCTCTCATGTCTCATACACAGGCTTCTTACTCTCACATGCTGTCTCACACACAAAGGCTCCAACATGCTGTTTCTCTCTCCCACACACAGACTCTCACTCCCATAAACTCTGTTTCATACATACATACTGGCTCTCTCGCTCACATATGCAGTCTCACTCACACAAAAAAAGGCTCTCACTCTCACATGCTGTTTCACATGCAAAAGCTCTCACTCTCACACTTTAACGTATATATATTCTCTCACACATGCTATCTTCTCTCACACACACAGAGGCTTTCACTCTCACATGCTCTCACACACAGTCTCTCAACTCACTCTCTCACACACACAAAAACATACACTCTATAGGGCCTCAGCCTCCCTCTTGCCTCTGGGCCTCCCCTTCACAGGATATCACAGGATGGGAACCACTGCGGGCCTGCTACCGAGACTCCTCAGCTGCCACAAGATGGAGTCTGCCCTGACACAAAAGCTGCCCCTCTTCTGCATGTGAGCCCAACAATAATATATGAAATATATCAAATTTATTTAAAGATATCACACAGATATACCTATATAGACAATAAAACTAAGCTAGCACACACACACATTCATACCCACAAGTTAAAAAATATGTTGTATTGAGATACAGTATATAACTCTTGTTATGTTACAAATTGAGTTTACAAATACTTATACAATTTCAATTGAGAATTAATAAATAACTACAAACTTTAAATTGGAATTATGTGCTATTTGTGTCCGACAAAAGCAGATGCAAGATCTCTTCGTTTCACCCCTATCATTTGGGGCTTCCTCAGGGACTGATGTAAGTATACACTTACAAGTGTATTGCCACACTGAAAAGCACATATAAACAATTAATCACACAACTGAAAGAGACATACATTATCTTATAACTGTTACACTTCAAAGATACGTATCAACCCTATTTCGCTGAAACCTATAACAACTAATGAACACCTATTGCATCTGCTTTTGTCGGACACAAATAGCACATAATTCCAATTTAAAGTTTGTAGTTATTTATTAATTCTCAATTGAAATTGTATAAGTATTTGTAAACTCAATTGGTAACATAACAAGAGTTATATACTGTATCTCAATACAACATATTTTTTAACTTGTGGGTATGAATGTGTGTGTGTGCTAGCTTAGTTTTATTGTCTATATAGGTATATCTGTGTGATATCTTTAAATAAATTTGATATATTTCATATATTATTGTTGGGCTCTCTATATTGTGTGTAATTCTATGACAAGTGGATAGAGAGTTGTAGTTATTTACCCTTTGGGGCGGATTTTCAGAGCCCTGCTCGCGTAAATCCGCCCAAAACCGGGCGGATTTACGCGAGCAGGGCCCTGCGCGCCGGTGAGCCTATTTTACATAGGCTCACCGGCGCGCGCAGAACCCCGGGACTCGCGTAAGTCCCGGGGTTTTCGGAGTGGGCGTGTCGGGAGGCGTGTCGGGGGCGGGGCCGGAGCGCGCGGCATTGCGGGGGCGTGTCGGCAGCGTTTTGGGGGCGGGTACGGGGGCGTGGCTACGGCCCGGGGGCGTGGCCGCGCCCTCCGTACCCGCCCCCAGGTCGCGGCCCGGCGCGCAGGAGGCCCGCTGGCGCGCGGGGATTTACGCCTCCCTCTGGGAGGCGTAAATCCCCCGACAAAGGTAGGATGGGGGTTTAGACAGGGCCGGGCGGGTGGGTTAGGTAGGGGAAGGGAGGGGAAGGTGAGGGGAGGGCAAAGGAAAGTTCCCTTCTAGGCCGCTCCGATTTCGGAGCGGCCTAGGAGGGAACGGGGGTAGGCTGCGCGGCTCGGCGCGCGCAGGCTATACGAAATCGATAGCCTTGCGCGCGCCGATCCAGGATTTTAGCCGATACGCGCGACTACGCGCATATCTACTAAAATCCAGCGTACTTTTGTTTGCGCCTGGAGCGCAAACAAAAGTAGGCTGTTCGCGCTCGTCTGAAAATCTACCCCTTTGTGTATATTTACCCTCTTCTGCATGTGAGCAGATGCCCCCCCCTCTTCCTTCCTGCCTGTGCAGCTTCTTCTGGGGCTGCATGGGAAGGAAGGAGAAGCAGCACCCAGAGTTATGGGAGTTTCTTCTTTTACTCCTGAGGGAATTCTGTGCACAAAATTTTATAATTCTGCACATAAACATTAAAAATTCTCTGCACAAAAATTTTAAATTCTGCATATTTTATATTGGTCAAAATAACACAATATAAATCACAGTCTTTGAATAATTAATGTAAAATGTAATACAGAAGTTATTACTAAAAAATGCAGAGTTTTAAATATTTTAAGCAGAATTCCCCTAGAAATACACTGTAAGAGCGTCCCTAACATCCTTTCGTCCTATTCCTGTGACCAGACCCCTTTCACTCTGCCCTCTCAGGTCTCAATTCCTCTGCTCTCCATTATCTCTCACAGTCTCCCTCTCTCTCTCTCACACACCCACACACAGGCTCCCTCTGTACCTCTCACATACACACCCCCTCACAGACTCACCTCCTTCACACAAGCTCTTTCTTGCACAAACTCCCTCTCATATACACACACCATACCCAACTTCTCTCTCACATACAATCATTCATGCACACTGGCTCCCAATCTCTTGCTCACATACACACTACCTCACACATGGTGTCTTTCTCTCTCAGACACAAAATCTGCACCCTTCCTCTCTCTCTCTCACAGTAGGCTCATAGGCTGCCTCACAGCTGCAGATGGGAAGAGCTCAACCTGCAGCAATTCCAGGCCTCTCTTTTGTGTTTTGGCCATGAATGGGAAGGGTTCTGCTCATCATCACCAGGCCTTTCCTATATATTTGACTGTGAGCAGGATGGGCTTCACTTGTGGCCACCAGGCTTCAGATCATCGGCCACAAGTGGGATGGGATTCGTTTCGCGACCTATCTGCCTCTCCAATATTCACCATGAGCAAGATGGGATCTGCTCATGGCCTACTGGGCCACTCCAATTTTCGGTGCAAGAAGGATGGGCTTCACTCATGGCCTACTGGGTTGCTAGTCCAAATTATGCACAAAATGTTTAAATTATGCACAGGAAGGAGAATTCTTTTCTTTGAGCCGTGATGGGATCAGCTCCACCATGGCCTTGCTGGTCTTCCTGCGCAGGGGTGGGGGTGAGGGATAAAAGCTAAGTGCAGCATTGCATGCACACAGCTTAAAGGGTACATTACTCACAATGTCCACTGCCACTGGGAATACCCCATTCACATGACACACTGGTTGGTGGGCAGGAAAGAAAATATTGCTCCACCTTAGATGTGGCCAGACTGCAGACCTGTGTGCCCAATATGCCAATGGATCTTTGGACATGTCCTGAATGGGTTCTATGAGAGAGTGTGAAACTGAAGTTTGTGTTGGCGCCTCCTGTGTGGGGGAGAGTAATCTCTGCTGTCAATTGCTGTTGCTAAGTTGTGTGCCAAGAGAGCCTATTCTGCAATGGCTATAAAGAGGATATGGTGGATTATAGTGAGAGAGCAAGTAGTGGCTGAAAGGATGCTGCTCATACTGGACCAAATGTAATAAGATGTATGGTAAAACTATGTTCGGAAATTCAGTGCACAGTTTTTAACTCACACAATTAACAGTTAATGCCTTCCTTAGCTTAGGATTTACATGCAAAGCACAGTTTTAAACATTTTTTTTACCACAAAACTCCTTACTGTAATGGCATTAAAGTTTGTGTACAAAAAATGTGTACATACCTGCAAGTAAAACTGTTTGCTCTTCTAAGCAAACCTTATTACACTGGCCTTGCTGACAGTACACTGTGGTTATCCACTCTTTCCTGTACTGCATCACCAATTCTCCTGTGCTTCTGTTGCTTCATAAGAACATAAGGAATTGCCATGCTGGGTCAGACCAAAGGTCCATCAAGCCCAGCATCCTGTTTCCAACAGAAGGCAAACCAGGCCACAAGAACCTGGCAATTACCCAAACACTAAGAAGATCCCATGCTACTGATGCAATTAATAGCAGTGGCTATTCCCTAAGTAAACTTGATTAATAGCCGTTAATGGACTTCTCCTCCATGAACTTCCTTTCACACATCCTAGCCACCAGCAATTCCTTCCAGTATATTAGACTGTTGGACTGGAGAGTAATACCCCTTTCACATGTGATCACACAGCATGGCTACCATGCAAGTACCTATCCAGTTGGGTGCAGGGTTTGAGCCTATCCTGCACTTGCTGCTGCAAGAAGTCCACAAATAGCAGCCTCTGGTTTCAGTCCCTGTTCCGGCCAGAAACACTCTAATGTCTCCTCCAGGATACGGACTTTGGTGATAACCTCACCTAGTGTGGTTCTTGTGGAAATGAAACTTTGCATGGCATCCTAGGAGGACTTCAGGACTCACACCTTGTGTGTCATGTGCAGCCAATCATATTGCCCAGGACTGATCCACACCTATCTTAATTTCTAGAGACAAGTCATGAAGGGCTGTCTATTGCTCTGCTAACTTCTCCAGCATCAAATAAATAAGTGGAACTCCATCTGGTACCTACATAAGGAAGGGCCAATGTAATACACTGCTCCTGATGGTTCAATCAGGAAGGGTATGAGGAATCAGCCAATGAAAGTGGGAGGAGTTTAAAATGCACAAAATGACCAACCACCACCTCCCTGACTAGGCTTATTCTTAGTTTTCTATGGCAATTCCATTGGGACTGCCAAATATTTTTTAAATAATATTAAATTAAATTATGGGATAAGAGCTGGATTTTGTAGCCATTCACACAGCTGTGGGATATTAGGGACCTTGCTTGTGACTAAGGAGGAGCTTTCTTGTTCATACATCCAACTGGTTTAGGCCTTTCTTGGGCACTTTATGATTCCAAAGCTGTATTTATTGCCAGTTTGAATCTTACTCCATGCTTTTAAAGCACTTTTCAATATCAGCTTCAGTGTCTTTGCTAATATTTTCTCTCTGTGTTTTATGCTGAGTAAATATCAATTCATAATTGAGTTTACCACACTAAAACCTTCTTACTTAAACATAATTAATATTCAAAATCAAGCAAAAGAATACTCAAAAAAATCAATACAAAATTTAACAGTACATTTTGATATAAAGAATGACAGGCTATCAATAAAACAAGAGGTTCATATCAAATCAACTGGAGGAATCACAAACCATACCAAAGAGTTACATTTTCACCTATTTCCTAAAAATCTGAAAATATTTATTTTAGTAATTTAAGAGGAGAATGCTCAAATAGCTCGCATGGACTAAAAGTCTGCAAGTACTTTTTTCCCCCTACAAACCTGAGGCAGAATTTTCAAAGCAGATTTATGCACATGGGTGTGGTCCAGAATTCCTCTTCCTCCACTCATCCTTCCATAGTAAACAAATGTAACTTTGTGCATGTAGATTTGCAAGCATTCTGCTGAAAATACATAAAGAATGCTTTTTTTTTTCTTATTTTCATACTTCAATAGTAGCATTCAACTTGCTGACATTTGGCCAAGATGTTGTACAACGAGGTCAAAATATGAAGGTACTTAGCTACAATGGCAAGAGAAATTTACTCAGCTATTCTCTTCTATCACCAGTGTGAGTTTTCTGCTGTGCTCTGAGATGCATTTTATCCATGAAGCTTTGACTACACTGAAAGCATGAAAATGTTTGCTCACCAGTGTGGATATTCTGGTGGGTTGTGAGGTTTAATTTTTTTATCATCATTCAAGAAAGATGAAAAAGGTCTCTCATCAGTATGAATTTTCTGGTGTGCTGTGACAGTCACTTTTCGACTGAATCTTTTCTACACTCAAAATTCCAGTCTGGAATTTCTGAAGGGTCTATATAATAGAGGAAGCTTTTATCACATTTAGAACATAAGCATCACCTCTCACCAGTGTGACTTCTCTGATGAACTACAAGAGTATGCTTCTGCATGAAGCTTTTATCACAGCCAGTACATGAAAATGTTTCTTACCAGTGTGAAGATTCAGGTGTGCTTTGAGCCTTTCCTTATGCCTGAAGCTTTTCTCACATACAGAACATGAAAAGGGCTTCTCACTAGAGTGGATTGTCTGGTGATATATAAAATTTTTCTTATACCTGAAACTTTTACCGCACTCAGAACACGAAAATGGTTTCTCACCTGTGTGGATTTGCTGGTGGATCGTGAGACCTATCTTCTGCCTGAAGCTTTTACCACACACAGGGCATGAAAATGATTTTTCATCAGTGTGAATTTTTTGGTGAGCTGTGAGACGCTGTTTCAGGATGAAGCTTTTACCACAAATAGAACATGAAAATTGATTTTGCCCCTCAAACTTGTGGATTTTCTGGTGGTTTGTTAAGTTTATCTTTTGCTTGAAGCTTTTACCACACTCAGAACATGAAAAAGGTTTTCCAGCAATGTGAATTTTTTGGTGTGTTGTGAGGGTTACCTTCAACTTGAAACTTTTACCACATTCTGTACATGAAAATGGTCTCTCATCTGTATGTGTTTTCTTATGTCTTGTGAGAGTCACCTTATGCCTAAAGCATTTACCACATTCATGACATAAAAATGGTCTCTCACCTCTGTGGATTTTCTGATGTAATCTGAGGCAGAATTTATCCTTGAAGCTTTTACCACATTCAGTACATAAACATGGTATTTCACTACTGTGGGTTTTCTGATGCAGTATGAGATCAAATTTCATCCTAAAGCTTTTACCACATGCAGAACATGAAAATGGTTTCTCACCAGTATGGATATTTAGATGTGCTGAGAGACGCCATCTCTCTTTGAAGCTTTTATCACATTCAGAACAAGAAAATGGTCTCTCATTAATGTGGATTTTCTGGTGTCTCAGGAATGATGCCTTTCCTGTAAATCCTTTACCACACTCAGTACATGTAAATGGTCTTTCCCCCCTATGGAAATTCTGGTGTGTTGTAAGGCTTATCTTACGGCTGAAGCTTTTTCCACACTCAGAACATAAAAATGGTTTTGCATCTGTGTGGATTTTCTGGTGGGCTGCAAGACTTTTCTTACATCTGAAGCTTTTTCCACACTGAGAACATGAAAATGGTTTCTCACTAGTGTGGATTTTCTCATGTGAAGTGAGATGCCCTTTACGGTTGAAACTTTTACCACACTGAGAACATGAAAATGGTTTTTCACCAGTGTGGATGTTCTGGTGTAATGCGAGACTCCCTTTAGCGTTGAAGCTTTTACCACACTCAGAACATGAAAATGGCTTTTCTCCTGTGTGGATGTTCTGGTGTATTTTGAGATTCCATTTATCTTTGAAGTTTTTACCACACTCAGAACAGAAAAATGGTTTATCTCCAGTGTGTCTTTTCAGGTGGGTTGAGAGATTCCATTTATTGGTGAAGCTTTTACCACATTCAGAACATGAAAATGGTTGCTCATTACTGAGGATTTTCTGGTGTGCTGCAAGATGCAATTTATCATTGCAGCTTTTACCATATTTTGAACATGAAGGTGTCTCACTAGTGTGGGTTTTCTTGTACTCTGTGAAATAACTTTTATCTTTGAAGCTTTTACCACACTCAGAACACGAATATGGTTTGTCATGGGTTAGTGTTTCTGAACAGGTTTGCCTTTCATCTATGTGGATTTTCTGATGCGTTGTCAGGTCAGCCTTTTGAAAAAGACATAAAGCATATTTATTAAATAAAACATTTCTCTTTCCATCATAACTTTTAAGGGATTGGAATTCATCTCCTTTTCTACTGCAACATTTGCCAGATTCAGAAGAGGTAAAAAGCCTCTCTACTGTGTGTATTTTCTTTTTTCTCTGTAATTCTCCCTTCGGACTGAAAGTTTTCTCATAATCTGTATTTGTAGATGTTCTCTCTTCCGTATTAGAGCTCTGATATGATTTCAGAGTTACAGCTTCGCTGAGGAATATCCCACATATATCACATAAACATCTTGATTCTGCTGAGTAAATTGTCTGCTCTTCCCCTGTGTGAGAGATATTACTGACATTTTGCTCAAACAGAGTAGAATTATTTGACTTATTTTCTGAGTTGTATTGATTTCTGAAATTTCTTCCCCAGTCAGAACACGAAGAAGTATCATCTCTTTCCTCTAACATCCTTTTCACTTTCAAATTTTCACCAAGCTCCCTGTGATGTGTCTTTGCATTACTCTTTATAGATTCTTTATTTTCTAGATAAAAAAATAAACACTGGGTATTAGTATATCTGCTATAGACACAGAGTAAGAGTTTCCAGAGAAGTGAGAGGATCTGATGTACCTGAAAGACAGATTCAGCAAGGAATAAAGAATTTTCAATAATAGGGCAATTTTCAGAACAATGTTTTGATGCAAAGTCTATGAGTACGTTTATCTGTGGGCTTTGGTTTTGTACTAATTTTCAAAGGAAAAATCTTTATTTGACAATATTTATTTCCTGCACCCTCCAAGGTTCCCTTTGAAAACTAACTCAGAAAAAAGTGCCTGCAGAGATTTGGACCTGGTTTTTCTATTCATGCCTTTTTCATTCAAAACAATGCACATACGGGTGAATTTTCAAAGGAGTTAACACATGTAAATGTAACATACTATCCTAGTAAATTTCAAAAGCCCATGTACCTGCATTAAGAGCACTTAATGTGGGTAAAATCTATTGAAAATTCAATGGTATATATATTGTAGCAGTTTTCAAAAGCCAACTTACAAGGGTAAAATGCAAAACTACACACACTGTTGCCTCCCTGACCTGGCCCCACCCTTGCAAATCCTCAGCACATTATGCATGTAAGTACTTGGGTATGTAAGTACTTGTGTTGTGAAACAATGATTGCACTTTTAGCTGCGTGCAGGGTGGACAATTAAAAAAAAAAAAGACTTTAACCCAAGAAAATCTGTATTTAACCAGGTAAAAACCTTCATAAAATTACCTTGTTAATGATGGGGAGAATTCCCCACTAGCGGACTCCAGGCTCTAGCACAAACCCTCTAACCATTTGATAGGATCTGGGAAAGTAATCAGGAGAGCTGCTAATGCACTTCCGGTTCCCTTACTTTAGGTGAATTTTAAAAGCCCGGTGCATGCCAAAACAGGGAGATACGTGAATAAGTTGGGCTGGCGTGCGCTGAGCAGATTTTAAGAGGCACCTGCATACGTGCTTATCTCCCGCTATGCGCACAAATAAAAAGTTCTGAAAAAGGGGTAGGGCATGGGCATTCCTGGATTTCAACTTCAAATTTTCACGTAAATATTTATGTGCACAGGTGCGCGCCAAGCTCCCTTGCCGCGTAACTTTAGTTCTGTTACGGAGGACATGCAAGTAATAATCCAAAGAAAAATAGATTGGCAGGGTTTTAAAGGTAGGGGCTGAGGGAGGAAGTGATGTCATCTTAGCTGATGGCAGCATAGCTCTTGAGCTCTCCTCCACCCGCGATCTAAATATTATATATCACCTACTTAGAACACCTCTTGCATAACTGAAGTGAGCGAATTAGCTTTGCAAACATATATAGATGGCTGGGAAAAAGAAATCCGTGGACTTCCAGCATTTTGCGTACCATAAATTAGCCGAGGGCGCAACACAGGGTGAAAGCGGCCACGAGGAGCCCAGCCATGATGGCGGAACGGGAGCAGACGATGATGACTTCAATATTAATGCGGGGGAGGCACAGACTCGGGCAGACTTTCGGAATTGGTTCTGTGCGATCCGGCAAGACTTAAAGAGCTACAAAAAAGAAATTCATGGCATGCTGGAGGACTTTCTGGAGGAAATCTCTACTATTGGTATTCGAGTAGATGAGCTGGATAACCGTATGGAGGGACAAGCGGAGATAGCTAAAGGCATCCAGGAAAATTTACAAGAGTTGCAGGACGAAAACAGAGCTAGCAGATCTGGAAAATCGGGCACGGAGAGGAAATCTCCGCTTCCGCGGCTTTCATGAATCAGAGGCCAATGCAGACTGTGGACATACCATACGCCGCTTTTGCCAATTCCTACTCACTCCAGAAGGGGGTACAGCTGACTCTAACTTACCACTTATTAAAATTGACCGAGCGCATCGGGTCTTGAGGCCCACTAGGGCGAATGTTAATCGCGATATTGTTGACAGCTTTCATGACTTCTCACAAAAAGAACTTATCGCAAACGCAGCCAGGAAACAGCAGCGGTGGGCCTGGGAGAATCAGGAGGTTTCTGTGTCTGCTGATCTGTCACAGGTGACGCTGCAAAATCGCATAGAGCTCAGGGAAGTCACTCAATTTTTGTGCTCAAAAAACGTTAAGTATCAGTGGATGCATCCGTTCGGGCTCACCTTCTCCTGGGGCGGCATATCTCTCCAGATCAGCTCCGTCCACGAGGCGGCGGCCATCTTGAAAGACAGGGGGTTTAAGCCGGCGGCTAGAGCGAGCCCCGAACCAAGAAAGAACAGTCTCAAGGACCAGCACCCTCGCTGGCAAAGAGTCGGAGCCCATAACAGCAGGCTCAAACGGAATTCAGATACTTCAACCAGAGCCGCGGAAGGCACCTGACTTTATTCCATTAATTCTCTTCCATGGATGGAGCGCAGCAGGGCGCGTGCAGGGCCTAGCGGTTTACTTTATACTTACTTCTAGTTCACTGTCATGTAATGGTTTATTTGCTTTTACGAGGATGTTCATTAGACTAAAAGGTTCAAAATGAGGTTTGATAAGGGTGGTTAGTAGGTTTCATGTTGGGATGGAGGGGGTGTTTTGGATGCTATATTCTTCCTCCAGCAAAGTAGGAGCATGGGTCTGCATGGAGGTTTAGGCAGACCTATCAGGGATGGGGGAGGGGGGATGGGGGAATATCAGGGTCATCGACCAATGCTGGGTATCGCAAGGATGCGATCTATTAGTGGGCGGTATGCCTCCATCTGGCTGAGCCCTCATTTAGATATTTCAGCTGGGTCTTCCACGCACATTGGCTTTCTTATGGTTGGGGAGGCTTTCAAATTTAGTAGTCTATAATGGCTCCCATACGAATTGGATCTATAAACGTTAAGGGGCTGAATTCTCCCTTCAAACGACGTCTATTCTTTAAAGAATTGGCCATTCAAAAATTGGACATTGTTTTCACACAGGAAACTCACCTGAAGGCCCGTTATGAACACCTCATGAAATCCAGGTCCTACCTTAACTGATATTATACCCCATGCACTAAAGGCGCTAAATATACAGGAGTGGGAATTCTGTTTTCCTCACAATTCATTTATGAATGTACAAAATGTATTAAAGACCCGGGCGGAAGATATTTGCTCCTGGGGATCCTTATAGATGGTAAGGCGTATACACTCCTGAATATCTATGCTCCTAACAAAGAACAAGGGGCTTTTTACGATCAAATATCCAATTTAATATTAACACAGAGTTCTGGTCAGCTACTGCTCGGGGGTGATTTTAACCTAGTAAGGTCACCGCAGCTGGACGCCTCAAAGGGGTATGTATCGACCCCATTTATGCACAGGCGTAAATTACAGGGACTGGTGGATACATGGCAATTACTGGATGTCTGGAGGGTGAAGTTTCTGCACACTAGAACATATACTTACTATTCAGCGGCCCATAAATCCTACTCACGGATAGACTATTTCTTGTCTGATAAAGGGCTTTTTAACCAGATAATAGGGGCAGATATTGTACCCTTAGCCTGGTCGGACCATGCTCTAATTAGTCTAGAAATGCAGTTAGATAGTTATGATACTGGTCTACGCTTTTGGAGACTGAACGAGTCTTTACTAACTGATAAAGATTTCAACCAGCAACTAATCTCCCAGATTCAGGATTTTTTTTCCAGAAATGATACAGGAGAGGTGGCTTCCCCAATAGTATGGGAGGCTTTCAAGGCCTACTTTCGAGGGATTCTTATATCTAGGGGAGCTTATATAAAAAAAAAAGAACAACAGGGAGATACGGGACTTGCGGGACTCTATAACTGCCCTAGCCCGAAGTCATCAGGCTACAGGGAATCCTCGGACACTCACTCAACTGAACCGGGCAAGGGAAGATCTTCTCAGGCTGGAATCTTCTAAAATGGCGCATTGCCTGCAGATGTCCAAACAGGTCTACTTTGAGGGGGGGAATAGGGCCGGGAAAGTCCTAGCTCACAGGTTAAAAAAGGTACAATAACAAAACAATATCGCCAAAATTAAGGGGAATGGAGATCAAATTCTCACTAATAATACGGATATTCGAAATAGATTTCTTGACTTTTATGCTTCATTATATAGTTCTAATAGTGCCGTTTCACAAACTAAAGTCAATGCCTATTTAGATAATCTCGTTGTTCCTACCTTAAACGAGGAGGCAAGAATGGAGCTAGAAGCGGAGATTACCACTCCGGAGATCTTATTCACTATTAAGTCCCTTAAGGTGGGAAAATCCCTGGGGCCTGATGGGCTAACGGCTCATTTTTATAAACAATTTGGTCCATATATAGTAGCCCACCTACAAAAAGTTTATAACTCACTGAGGGTAGAAGGTTGCCTATCGGGGGATGCTAACATGGCAGGTATCACCATCTTACCAAAGCCGGGCCGGGATCCAACTCTTTGTGGGTCATATCGGCCAATTTCCCTGATAAATTTGGATTTGAAAATATTGGCCAAACTACTGGCAGGACGGCTCAATAAATTCATTCCGCAGCTCATCCACCAAGATCAGGCAGGTTTCATACCAGGGAGGCTTGCCGGAGATAATGTGCGCAAGCTGCTGAACCTGATGTGGTTGGCTCGGTCTGGGGAGGATGAGGCTCTATTTCTCTCTATCGATGCCGAAAAGGCATTCGACATGGTCCACTGGCCGTTCTTGTTTGGTGTCTTAGCTAAGTTGGGGTTTGGATCGGAATTTTGTAATTGGCTCTCTAAGCTTTACGATAAGCCTAAGGCATGCTTAAAGATAAACGGTGGATACTCTAGATCTTTTCAGGTAGAGAGGGGAACCCGTCAGGGTTGCCCTCTTTCCCCGGCCCTTTTTGCCCTTTTCCTGGAACCTCTAGCTATCAATATTCGCCAGAATAAATTGATACAGGGGTTCGGGATAGGAACAGACATGTACAAACTTTGCATGTTTGCCGATGATATTATGTTCACAATCCAAAACCCCAACACTTCATTGACAGGGATAGAACAGGAGCTTCAACGATTCAGTGAAGCCTCTGGTTTCAAGGTAAACTGGGAGAAATCTGAGATACTTAACCTTACCTGCCCCAAAACTACTGTTGATACATTGAAGCTGGGTCACCCCTTTAAATGGGCCAGTCATAAGATCAAATATCTAGGTGTGTACTTCTCCAACCAACCTAGTGAACTCTTTCAGTTAAATTTCCAACCGCTAATACAGAGAGTATATAGAGATTTGGATATATGGAATGGTTTCTCATTATCATGGTTGGGCCGTATAGCCACAGTAAAAATGAATGTGCTTCCGAGATTTCTATATTTGTTTCAATCCATACCAATTATGATCCCCCCGCATACCCTACAGCGTTGGCAACGTAAAATATTTAGCTTCATCTGGAAGCGTAGACCACCACGGGTTAGCAGAAAAGTACTCTATCTAGCCAAATCAATGGGAGGACAAAGCGTTCCCAACCTTACTTGGTATTACGTAGCTTCTCAATGGAGGCCATTGGTAGTATGGCATAATGTACAGGAACCTAAACACTGGGCTTTAATGGAACAACATCAGATGGGGGATATGCCCTTAAGTGCCACTCCTTGGCAACCCCGCAAAACATGGAGAGATTGCTCTGGTATGTTGCCGACCACTAGGATGACTTTGCAGATTTGGGACAGATGGAAGGGGAGCCTTGTGGGTAAAAGAGAATACTTCCATCTCACTAATCTCTTCCACAATAGGACATTCTCCCCTGGGTTGCCTAGACGCTCCTTCGCAGCTTGGAAAGCTTTGGGGTTGACTCATATAGAACATATTTGGAGTGGGGATTCATTCATCCCCTTTTCAACTATCTGTAGTAATTGCGGTCTTACTCCCAAAGATAGCTTGTCGTATCAGCAAGTGATTCATTTCTATAAAGGTCTGAGCTTTGCAGATGGGATGCGAGCAGGGAAAACACAATTTGAGGAATTTTGTTCTGCACCCTCCACAACATATAAGTTAATATCAAAGATTTACCAGATTCTTAATATCCCATCTCATACCCAAGCTCATTTTCTTAAGCAATGGCAAGCTGATTTACCCTATGTAATGGAGGGCGAAGCCTGGTCTAGGATCTATATTCAACTTAGTAAAGCCTCGATAGCTTCTTCCATTGTGGAGAATGGCTACAAGATGTTATACGCCGGCCAGACTATGTAAGATGTCCCTACTCAAATCTGATAAATGTTGGAGAGGTTGTGAGGAGGTTGGGACTTTTATTCATATGTGGTGGGCTGGGGAATGTATTCATCCCATATGGGAACGCTTGCAAAAGTGGTTGAACATGGTACTTGGGGAGCACATTGAACTCTCTATGGACTTTGCATTATTACACCATACGGAACACGAAGTTCTGAAGGAGTCCCAGCTTTTCGGACTGCAAGCTTGCATTGCTATGCGCATGGAGATCGCTGGTTCTTGGCGGTCATCGCGCGGACCTAATTTTATGGACGTCCTCCAGAGGTTGGACACAGTATGTACAATGAATAAGCTTACAGCAGCTACAAAACATAACTTTCAGGTCTTTTATCGTACATGGAACTCTTACCTCAATTGGCGAATATCGGAGACGAACCAAGGAGATTGAGTTGATCTGTTGGAACTACTATATTTTGGTATATTCCCATTAACTGATTTTTTCACTATCGATACCTTGAGTTGGACGATGAGGGGGGGAGGGGGGGGAGTTACAGGGGGGCCTACAACAAAATGTGGTGATGTTATGTTCACAGTTTGTTGATATTGAACTGTTATTTTGATTCACCAATAAATATATAATTAAAAAAAAAAAATAAAGGTAGGGGCTACAAGGGAAACACGAGGCTATTAAACTAAGGGGGTTTGGACGTTCTAGTCCTTACTTGGGTGAACTGGGAACGAACCTGGAAAACTGGAAATGGTGTCGGTGCGCGTCTACTAAAATCCCCCAACTTATGCAGTAGAAGCGGCATTTAGCACATAGGCACGCGCCCATTAAAATTGTGTGCAGATGTGCACGCAATTTATTTCAAAAAGACCAATTTTTCCATCAACTCATGCACCATCCTTGAACAATGAGGGCTCACGATGTCCCCTGCCATTCAGAAGAGACATTTGCTGGGCATGCTGATTAGTGAGCTGAAAAGATAATGCTGAGCCACCTTGGCCTGGCCAGACCATGGACTTGGGTGTCCAGCACGTCTGTTTCCATGTCCTCTGTTAGATAAAGTGTGACAGAAATTTCTGCTGAGGACTGGGGCAAGGGAGCTCTGTATTTAAAAGACCAAATAATCATAGCATGCATTGTTCAGATTATGTGATTCCAACCTCATGTGGTTTGTGGGACAGGTCTTTGAATGTCTGGCGTTGGGAAAGAGACATCCTCTGTGCCTGTAACAGAAACCCTGTGAGTGATTAAAGAGATCTCCAGAGGAGCTTGTGCAGGGGTCTCTGCAGTTCCCAGCTGCTCCTTCCACTCCTCATCTCAGCAGTTTTACCCCGGTCCCTCTTATTACCGCACTCACCTGAGCAGCTGCTTTTCCCAGTTTCTCTTTCCTCTGATCCCAGCTCATCCCTGATGTATGGCTCCTCCCCTCGTTCAATGAGGGAGATAATTTCAGGGGTGACAGTCAGAAAGCCTCTTCCTGGGGTAAGAACACAGAATTAGATTTCTCATACTCACTCTGGGTTGGACTCACCCAAATTAAAAAATTAGAAAAATGTCCGGCATAAAGATATTCACTTACTTTAGTGAACAAAATAATCAAACTCTCTGGGACCGATGCCAAACAGTGCGCTCAGTCGAGCTCATTGTTTAACCCATGATTAGACCTGTGTTTTGGACACGTGTCCACAGCCCCTTATGCTACAAGGAGATTGTGCGTCCAAATGGACGTACAACCCCTCTCACAAAACTAATAGCGCTCATCACATACAAATGCATTTTAATGAGGCTATTAGCTATTCTCCTCAGATAAAAAAAAAAATTGTGTGCCCAACCCGCACATATTTACGCTCAGAAATTAACGCCTGCCCAGAGCAAGTGTTAATTTCTGAGCAGCCCAAAAAAAGTATAAAGAAAAGCAGAAACTACTACTTTTCTGTACATCCTCCGACTTAATATTGTGGCGATATTAAGTCAGAGTAACCATAAGGTTTAAAAAAAAAAAAAAATGTGCAGGCAGACAGGTTAGGGAAAGGGACGCTCGTAAAATTGAGAGTTCGTTTTCCTAACCCGCTGACAGCCAATGCTCCCTGGTGCCCGCTGCCCAGGATGCACTAGGGGTGCACATTTGTCCCTAGCGCCTCCTTGGCAGCGCGACCGCTCATTTAAATATTTGATCTTGGGCCCATGAGAGGTGCTACGCACGAGTTAGGAAAGCGGCCGTTTTCCACGCTTTTTTGCCCTGGCCCCTCTGTTAGATTTATTTATTTATTTATTTAAAAGTATTTATATACCGTTTTATAAAATGAGTTTTTGTCAAAACGGTTTACATTAATTAAAATAAAGTTTTTTAAAAAGAAAAGTCAAATTAAAAATAAGTTAAAATATACAAAAATTAATCAATCGATGATACAGAGACAAAGTTCAGACGCCTTGCATATCTCAGAAAGGTCAGGTGAACCCATCCACATCTCCCGTTCAGTACGTCAGTCGCTTCCTCCACAACTGTACACAGTAAATCAAATGAAGTCTCAACCGGAGACATTTATTTAATGATATTTGTGAATTGCTTTACAGATTTTTTTTTTATTTTATGTTTATTAGTTTCATCAATTCAAGCAAGACCTTACTTCAGAAAGCCAAATGACTTATTAAAAAAAGAAAATATGAAACATTTTACAGAGCAATTAATCCTATTAATAATAAGTCATTTTCACAAAAAGAAAATCAATAGGCAGGGGGGCGTAATTATGGGAGAAGTACAGGAATCAAATAGACAAAGAAATAGGCTTAACGTGAAAATGGCTACCTAATATCTTGGATCTGAGTAGACCTGCTTTCACCAGGAGAAGAGAACAATATACTCCTGGAATTAACAAAGGATTTAAGCTGCTCTGGGAAAAAGAAAACAAAACATTCATTCTGTGAGCAGATTATACATTTACAAGGGTACCTTAATACAAAAGAAAAACCTAATGAAGTGATCTGGGGGTGAAGTGTAAGGAAATTACGTCTTCGTTCTTGGCTAGCACGGGCAAAATCCGGGAAAATTTGAATATTCTGTCCGTAAAAGGGGACAGAAATATTTTTACAATATCTCTTCATTACTTCACTTAACTCTTGTTCAGAGATGAAGGAAACAAGCAGAGTTGACCGATCATAAACTTCTGCAGTGGAATCTTCCAGAAATTGTGTTAAATCAGCAATGGCTTCAGGACATTGGTCTTGAGGTGCTCTTCTTTTATTCACATCCGATAGGAAAAATGATTTATTAATAGAAGGAATTTTCCCTTCCTCAAACTGCAATATTTCTAAGAAATATTTCTTAAGAGTTTGGTAGGAGTTTTCACCCATTACTTTAGGGAAATCAAAAAGTCGGAGATTTAAGTGCAGAGTATAATTCTCTGAGGGGTAGATTTTCAAACCGCGTGAATTGGCGTACTTTTGCTGGCGCATCAGGCGCAAGCAAAAGTACGCGGGATTTTAGTAGATACGCACGTAGCCGCGCGTATCCGCTAAAATCCTGGATCGGCGTGCGCAAGGCTATCGATTCCATATAGCCGGCGCGTGCCGAGCCGCGCAGCCTACCCCCGTTCCCTCCGAGGCCGCTCCGAAATCGGAGCGGCCTCGGAGGGAACTTTCTTTTGCCCTCCCCTCACCTTCCCCTCCCTTCCCCTACCTAACCCACCCGCCCGGCCCTGTCTAAACCCCCCCCTTACCTTTGTCGGGGGATTTACGCCTCCCGGAGGGAGACGTAAATCCCCGCGCGCCAGCGGGCCGCTTGCGCGCCGGGACGCGACCTGGGGGCAGGTACGGAGGGCGCGGCCACGCCCCCGGACCGCCCCGGGCCGTAGCCACGCCCATGGGCCCGCCCCCAGAACGCTCCCGACACGCCCCGAAAACGCCACGCGGTTCGGGCCCGCCCCCGACACGCCCCCCTCAGAAAACCCTGGGACTTACGCGAGTCGGTAGGCCTATGTAAAATAGGCTCACCGGCGCGCAGGGCCCTGCTCGCCTAAATCCGCCCGGATTTGGGCGGATTTAGGCAATAGGGCTCTTAAAATCCGCCCCTGAGTGTTTCAATCTTCTGGAGCAGTTGCTGAAATCTTTAATCAGATTAACATTACAGGATTGAGTTTCAGAAGTAAGTCTCCAAAGTCTTTATCTGAGATTGTAATTCCCTGTATTTCTCTTCCCACTTCCCCTCCAAAGTGTCCACTTTTATGTCAAGGTCCTTGATCTTCACCTGGCAAGCTTGCAAAGAGCAGCTAAACCCAGCAACCAGATCCCAGAGGGCATCGAGAGTTACAACTGCTGGCTTGGGAGGAAGATGAAAAATCTCACCTGAACTCCCATGGCTGGCCGACTCTGGAACATTTTTGGCCGACCTCAGAGGGCCTTCCGTGCTCTCCTTCAGTCTCAACCGGAGAGGAGGTGGCAGGACACACGGTAACCTCAGAGATGTCCAAAACTACCGGAAAAGACGGGGAAGGCAAGGGTGCCAGCGTCCAAACTCCACTTTGACCCCCTCCCCTCCTCTCCGCAGGCGCACGAGTCACATTATCGCCCTGCGCCATGGTCCGAAGTGGAGTGTTGGCAATCACTGACGCCAGCGGTAGCCATGGATCCGGGTGGGGGGGAGGGCTCTCAAGTTGACTTCCCCAGGCGATACCGGTGCTCCCTCAGCATCCCCCCAGTTAAGGCCGTGACCAACCCATCATCAGAATGGGAAGAGCAAGGCTTAGCAAAATCTGAGGAAGACAACTCTCCCTGAGCGTCTGAGCAGCACTGACACAGGTTAGAAGCCAGGTCTGGCTGAGAAGACCTAATATATGACAGGCAACACAAATAGGAAGACGCTTAGGCTTCTTGCTCACTGGCGCCATCGGTGAGGTAAACGTGTGTCGGAACGGCTCACTCTCAAAAATGAAATGCGCCCAAAAAATAAGCGCCTAGAAGAAAGCGCAGCAAGGTGCACGCACAACCTGTGTGCCAAGTTAAGCGCATAAAAAAGTTTGTGCACGTAAAATGCGCAACCAAAAACCGAGCGCAGAGCTGACACTGCGCACACCGATGGCCTATAGAGGGCAGCAGAAAACGCACAAGAGCGTATGAAAACGGCCGCCACGGCCCACCATGTGGCATGCAAGAAAAAAGCCTAAGGAGGAAGTGACGTCACCCCTCATGCGAGCAGCTTAACTCTGCTGCTCCGTGAGCACTGCGGGCCAAATCGCTGTAACCGCGCGATTTTATCGATTTTTTTTTCCCTCAAACGCGGGTGACTGTTAGTCGAAGGGCTTCTGACTTATAAGGCATGACGACGAAACGCAAAATTAGCGAGCTTAAAAAGTTCTCCTACACCAGGGAAGCCGGCGAAAACAGCGGCGAAAATTCCAAAATGGCGGCGGAGCACACGCTTTCGGAGGGCGAAGAGGGGGCCCCTGCACTGCCGACTCCGGAGATCACAGAACCATTCCGAGATGAAATTAGAGGTTGGTTCATAGAACTGAGGCAGGACATTAAAAATTATAAAGCAGAAATTACCACTTTAATTGCTGACTTGAAAGAAGACCATGCAGAGCTGGGCAGACGGGTGGATGAGGCTGAGCTCCGGCTAGACACTCAGGGGGAGGGCTGGACTCAGATGCAACTCTGCCACCAGAATTTGCAAGCGATCTGCCAGACTTTAGCAGAAAAAGTGGAAGATATGGAGAACCGGAGCCGGAGAAATAATCTTCGGATAAGGGGGGTACCGGAAACGGAGGAGTATGGGGACTGCTTTGTCGTGGTGAAAAGAATAGCAGCTTTTCTCTGGGAAAGTGACGAAACACTGAAGGACACCGCCATGCCTAATATTCTTCTGGATAGGGCGCATAGAGCGCTGGGACCGAAACTTGCCAATCGACCTAGAGATATAGTGGTTTGTTTCCACTCTTTTCCTTTAAAAGAACAGCTTTTTACTATTTCCAGAAGCAAGCGCACGTGGCGTTGGGAGGATCAGGATATTGCTATCTTTGCTGATTTATCATCAGCCACTTTAAAAAAGCGTCAGGAATTTCGCTGTGTTACTATTAAACTACAGGAGGCTAACATCCGGTACCGCTGGTTTTATCCTGGAGGAGTGTCCTTTATGATTCAGGGTACTACACACAGAGTCAAGACAGTCCTGGAGGCCAGCGCGATTTTGAAGGAGGCAGGTATCATTATTGCAGTACCACCCGTGGCGAAAGGAGCTGGTTCTACTCTGACCCAAATTGCGGCTACAATCAACTCACAGCCTCGCTGGCAGCGCGTGCCCAAGGGGCGAAGACGGCTACAGAGGAATACTTCTTCGACTGATCCTACGGCGGACACTGTGGACTAACTGAGTTTGGTTGAAATGCATGCTGGACCTTTGTTCTGCTCGTTTGCAGGGACATAGGCGGTTACTTTAAGTTTCATTCGCTGCCCGTGTAGGTGCCATGAGGCCCTTCGGCGGACACTGTGGACTAACTGAGTTTGGTTGAAATGCATGCTGGACCTTTGTTCTGCTCGTTGGTAGGGCAATAGGCGGTTACTTTAAGTTTAATTCGCTGCCCGTATAGGTGCCATGAGGAGTGACGACGATTTCCTCCATGTTCATTTGGAGCACAGGGTTTGTGCTTCTGGGTTTGCTGGAGTGGGGGGGGTGGGGGGTTGGGGTAAAGGCTTCTGATAATGAAGGTGATAAGGTTGGTCTCTATAAGCAAATGGATTCTGGGTGGGGGTTCCCTGGAGGGAGGTGGCAGGATAGGGGGGAGGCTGTCCTCTAATGTTTACTCTGAACTTTTTTTCTCTTAACACTAAAGGACTGAATAGCCCAGGTAAGCGTAAATTATTGTTTAAGGAATTAGACCGGATGAAGGCCGCGGTGGTTTTCCTTCAGGAAACCCATCTCCGTAAACGATATCTGGGCCTTATGAAACACCCTAAATTCCCTCATCAATATTGGGCGGCTGCAACTCCCTCATCAAGATATTCGGGGGTGGGAATCTTATTACACAAAGATGTTCACTTTGAATTTAAGGATCTTATAGCAGACCCATCCGGCCGCATGGTCTTGGTAAAGCTTTCATTGGGGGGAGAAATCTTCTCTTTAGTCTCTGTATACGGGCCTACTACCCAAAAGGCAGATTTCTTTAGATCCCTGAATCACACTTTGGCCTCTCAAATAGAAGGCACTCTCATTATTGGTGGGGACTTTAATTTGACCCTGGACCCGGGTAAGGACACCTCTACGGGACACAGTGCGGACCCAAAGCTGGCTCGCCGGGCCCTTAAAGGTCTGATGGCCGATATGGGCCTTTTGGATATTTGGCGCACTCGCTTTCCAAAATCCAGAAACTATACATTTTACTCAACCCCACATAATAGTTATTCAAGGATTGACATGTTTCTGGGCAGCAGAAGCCTATTACCCCGGGTGATGAAAGTAGACATAGAGGCCATTGTGTGGTCAGATCATGCCCCCATTTGGTTTTCCTTACAACTTAAAGATTATGACCGAGGGGTACAATATTGGAAATTGAATGATTCTCTTCTCAATGATCCGGATTTTACTACACACATAGAACAAGAAATTCAAGATTATTTAGCATTTAATGATACTGGGGAGATGAGTGCTGGAACAATTTGGGACTGCTTAAAAGCAGTTTTACGTGGGAAATTTATAGCTAGAGCTTCTTATCTTAAATGTCAAAGAATAGCAGAACGGGAGAGACTAGTACGACGATTGCAGGCGATAGAGAAAACTCATAAAAGGGACCCAACGAGAAAGGATGTTCTTGCGTCCCTTGAGGCTGTGCGCACGCGCATAGCGTCCCTGGATGCTGCTGCTATTGCGTTTCAGCTTGAACGGACTCAACAAAAATATTTTGAAGGCGGCAATAAAGCGGGGAAACTACTGGCTCGCAAATTAAACCGCCGACAGGAGCAGGCGACCATTGTTAAAATTAAAAGTCAAGCGGGTACCATGTTAACCACTGGTACGGAGATCAGGCAGCGCTTTCAGCAATTCTATTCCGAATTGTACTCTGCTGATGGTCAGATACCACAGAGTGCCATAGACGAATATCTGGAGAATATAGACCTGATTGCCTTAGAGCCTGCGCAGCGGTCTATCCTGGAAAAGGATATTTCTGAACTCGAGATTCAAAAGGTTATTCAAAACCTCAAACCTGGATGGGTTTACGGGGCGGTTCTATAAGCAGTTTGCTCCACAACTTGCCCCTATCTTAGCTAAATTTTTCAAGTCCTTGAGGGAAGGGCAGTCACTCTCAGCATCGGCAAATACGGCCGGCATAACGATCTTGACTAAACCTGGTAGGGATCCCGCGGTATGCGGGTCTTATCGACCGATATCCCTCATTAATATTGATTTAAAGATCCTCGCCAAGATATTAGCAAACCGGCTAAATGGGTTTTTGTCCCAGATAATTCATCCAGACCAGGCTGGCTTTATACCGGGCCGGCAGGCTAGTGATAATGTGCATAAGATATTGGATATGATCTGGTGGGTGAAACAACGTAGGATACCAGCCGTGGCTCTCTCGGTTGATGCCGAGAAAGCCTTTGATGTAGTTCATTGGCCCTATCTATTTACTTTATTAAGCCGCTTGAATTTCGGGCCAAACTTTTTGCAGTGGTTACATCAACTTTACCAGAATCCCTTGGCATGTGTAAAGGTTAATGGGGGGTATTCGCCCACCTTTCAGGTGCAGAGAGGCACACGACAGGGTTGCTCCTTGTCACCATTGTTATTCGCTATTTTTTTAGAACCACTGGCCAATGTCATTCGGCAGCACCCAGGAATTTCTGGGGTACAGGTGGGCGCTTTCTCCACAAAGATATCACTTTTTGCGGATGATATTCTGCTTTTGGTTACTGAACCGGAGCACTCACTTCCACTAGTCTCCCAAATTCTTCAGGCTTTTGGCAAGGTTTCTGGATTTCGAATTAATTGGGAAAAATCAGAAATTCTTAATGTAAATGTTCCAGCTGACATGGAGCAGTCTTTGAGGGGGAAATTTAGATTTCGATGGGCATCCACTAGCTTTAAATATTTAGGGGTCTATATCAGTGCTTCCCAGGATATGACCACGCTTAACTATGATAAATTATGGGCTCAGATCACTAAAGATTTGGAAGAGTGGAATCGATACAGGATTTCTTGGTTTGGGCGGATAGCAGCTGTGAAAATGATGATCTTGCCCAAGTTTTTATATTTGTTTCAAACGCTTCCCTTAGCCATACCTAGGCAAAGCCTTACTATTTGGCAAAAACGCTTGTTATTCTACATTTGGGGGGGCCGCAGACCTAGAGTGGCTCGTAAGGTTCTTTACAGAAATAAATCACAGGGTGGCTTGGGTGTACCAAATTTAGAAAGATATTATACGGCAGCTAGACTTAAGACGCTGGTAGATTGGCATAGGAGCTTCTTACAGAAGCCCTGGATAACATTCAGTCAACAATTACTGGCTTCAGTACCGTTGTGTAGTCTGCTCTGGCAGCCTAAAAAGACTTGGGTTCTCCAGCCCCGAGATATTCTACCACCCTCTATGCTGCTCCCTTTACAGCTATGGGAAGCTAATAAATCAGGGTTGGTGGGAAATCAGGAATTTCATCATAGCACATATTTGTATGCTAATTCTCTATTTACGCCAGGTTTCGAAAGTCTGGCCTTTCAGGGATGGGCTAAGAAGGGAATTCAACATTGGGGGCAGCTCTGGGGCACACAGAATTTATTAAGCTTCCGGGAGTTACAACAAAAATTTGATTTAGCGGCCTCTGATGTATATTTATATCTCCAGCTACGACATTTTGCTCAGTCTCACCAATTGCAGGGACATTTAGGGCAAGGGAAATCTGATTTTGAACGTTTGTGCTTAAATACTCAAACAACTAAATTACTTTCAAATATATATGCGTTTCTGGGCAGGGAAAACTTCCAGAAACCCACTTACGTTAAAGCCTGGGAAGCCGACCTACATCGCACCTTTGAGCAGGGGGCATGGGAGACGCTCTTTTCCCAAATGGGCAAAGGTTTAATTGCATCCCATATTGTTGAAAATGCTTGGAAGATGGTGTTGCGATGGTATTACCCTCCAGAGCGGTTACATCGCATGTATCCTTCATTTCCCCCACAATGTTGGAGGGGATGTTCGGCCATTGGTAGTTTTTTCCATATGTGGTGGGACTGTACAGCATTGCACCCATTGTGGTCTCAATTGGAAATTTGGTTGACCAAGATTTATCGGGTCCATGTGTGCCTCCTGCCTCAACAAGCCTTGCTGGGGTTTCCCTTGTCCCTGGGAAAGGACCAACCCGATACTATGGCTCATTTTATATTCTCGGCGACTAGAATAGAAATCGCCAGAAAATGGAAATCCCCGCTGGTTCCCACGCTAGGGGAGATTCAAAGCAAAGTGGAACAAATCTACAGGCTTGCAGAAATTACGGCTCATCTCCGCCACACAGTGGGCGTTTTTAGGCGGGTTTGGCATAAATACTCTGAGTGGAAGAAGGGGCTGGGAAGTCTAGATAACGTTTAAATGCTGTTGTGGGTACTGGCCAGTGACTATGATCTCTGCTGCTTCTTTATTTTCACCAATCACTCGGGAGGTTTAGCTTCATGTACCCTTTTTCTTGTTCTGGGACACCCTAGGATCTATTAGATGGAGGTTCCACAGCACCTATATCTTATCACCTATATCTTATTCGTTGACAGGGGGGAGGGGGGGAGGGGAGGGATTTAGGTCCCTATTTTGGTACTGAGTATTCCGGTGCTTAATACGGAGACCTTACACACACAATACAGTACTGATATTTGATGTTTTCATAAGTTTTTATTGCTGTACACATACCGGTGTTAAATGATGTTATTTACATACAATATGCGATGTCAACATATTATATATTTTGTATGGATGCAACATTGAGCAATAAAATATTTCAAACCAAAAAAAAAAAAAAAAAGCCTAAGTATGGGGCTTAGCCCACTGGGGGACACTCAACCCGCCAGGCTGCCCAGTTCTCCAACTCCAACGGGAGCAGGAATGAACGTCGGCACAGTGCGCAGAGAACAGAGGAATTCCTGAAACCCCTCTGTTTGTCTCTGATTCAGGTAAAGTTTCTCCTTTATTTATTTATTTAACTTTACCTGAGCTCAGCGCTTACCAGCTGAGTACAGAGATGGTCTCCGGCTGAGGGAGGGAGAGAGCATCTGCCGTCATCGCCGCATTCAGCCTCCTGCACCTGCTGCCTTTTAAGTTGAACTAGCAGCTAAGTCCACACTGGGAAACCCAGCTACCAGACCAAGACACACCTCTGAGGGACCACGGAAATCACCTCAGGAATTCTCAACTAGGGGAGGAACCTTTAGGTATCACCGCAGGAGGGCGGGGCTTTCTTTTCCTGAATTCAGAGTTTCAAATTTCTCCTTTCAAAAAGCTCAAAGCAATCCCCATAGGGAGATGCACGACCACCATCTGCTAGAGACGGAGAATACTGGCAGGCTGGGGTCACTGCAGGGTTATACTGTGATAACTTACTCCGTCTCCATCTGCTGGCAGGGGAGCATAAACCACTGGTCCTGAGTCCATCTGTCTACACGCTAGGAAAAACAAAAGCCAATTCATACCAAAAATGTGTTCTACTACTATAGCTATACTCATGTCTGGCTTAAAACACACCCTCTAATAAGACTGCTAGAACACAATGATGCTTGCCTTAAAATACTTTTTTTTTTTTGCAATTTATCATCTAACCTTCAATGTGATCAATTGGCGCCTATTTGTGAAAAAACTTGTCAAATGTCCAGATCCAGTCCAATCATACTACACTCCAGGCGACTTGTCAAGCAGAATGCCTACTTTGGGGAGCAGCCACAGAGAATGGGCTCAGCTTCCTGAAAGGGTCACTTCAGTAGTCCTGGGGTTCCCCTCTAGGGTTCCAATCTACTAATTAATGATGCTTAATCTTAGAAGATCACCAATTCAGACCTATGTCCACCAATCCCAGTCTAGACAGGACTACTTTGTGGTCCTGTCCCTGAAGAAAGTACTTTGATTGTGGAGTTTCCCTAGAGTGGGAATCGGCTCTTGCCTGGGCTAATGAGGATATGGCTGTCATCCCCAAATTGACGACCTGGCAATAAGTCCAGAGTCTAGAAGACCTGAAAGACAACTGTTTCACTTATGCTCCAGGGTCGGAGGATCTCTAGGAACATCTAATCATCCAGCCTGCTTCTGTAATAGAGAAAGTCACCAGAGAAGCCAGGGACTGAAAGAGCTCAAACTGGCTCTTGGTCCAATTCCCCATTGGGTCTAAAGATTCTGCATTTGCTATCGCAAGTGTTCCAGTAAGGATGACACCAGTCCTTTCAAATTGAGAGCATTTGCCACAACTACGATAACTCTGCCATGGGTCCAAACGACCCAGACCCGCCCTGAAGCTGCTGTCCCAGTACTGAAAACGTTAGGAACTGCAATTGTTCCTCTGTAATTTGGAATATGAAGGTTGCTTCTGGACAAGAACAAGAGAGTTAGAAACTCTCCCTTCTCTAAGAACTCTGTTGACCTGCTCTACAACCAAAATCAAGTCGTAAAGGATTCTCTGTCCTTAGAGAAGGAAATGGGATGTCACCCTCTACTGTAGGCCTGGGGACTGCAGGTGGAACTCAAGCAAAATTGTTACCTTCTCACTTGCAACTCCGACCTTCTCCTTGCTGAACAGACTGCCACCAACAGTACCGTCTTCAGTGTAAGATATTTTATAGAAGTTTTTCTGAGGGGTTTGAATGGTAACCTTGATAGTGCCTTCAGGACCAAACTTATTTGAAAAACTATAAACTGCTTATCAACATTTCTAATCAGTTTACAAAAGACATTCATAAAAAACAAATAGACCATACATTAAAAACTCAACATAAGTTATAAGTAAAACCAAGGACAAATGAAAGTACTAAAAAATTAAAAAATAAAAATAACGACATATGAACAAATATAATAATAATAAACTTGTGCAAGTCACTTTACCCTGCATTGCCTCAGGTACAAAATTAGATTGTAAGCCCTGGGGGATAGGGAAATACCTATAGCAAGTTCCTGAATGTAATCCACTTTCAAGTGCCAAAAAGCGGAATATAAAAAAAAATTAAATTAAAAAACTGCGCAATTCAGGTAATTACTGACCCACCATCTCTCAGTTACCCTGCCATACAAGGTCCCAAGGCGGAACTAGCAGCTTTACGAGTAAGCGTATTTACTTCGCTACTTTCAAGAAGACCAGGGAGGACCCGTATACTTGCCCCCTGTAACATGCAATAACTGATACTTGACCCTTAGGGAATTTACTGCTATGCCCTTATCCAACCCATCCTGGAGAAAATGAAGGACAGTGGCCATCTCTGCTTTGTGTGGGGAACACCTTCCTCTGTCTACACAACTCTTCATAGATTCTCCAAATTCTGATATGTGTCAGTGAGGTACAGCATTACCTTGTCCTCAACAGGTGAAAATACCTAGACTGAGTACCCCCTTCTTTCTAGGTCTTTCCCTCTCAATAGCCAAGCTGTAAGACAAAACTGCATTGGATCTTCCATGGTACTGGCCCTTGGCTCAGAAAACCTACTACCTGGCCAAACTTTAGTGCTCCTCCCATCTTGAATCTGACCGGGTCTGCATACCATGGACATCTTGCCCAGTCTGGTCCTGGATGGTGTGTGATCCTCCCTCAATAACTTCCACCAGACCGGAAATATGTACAAATAGCTCGCTTGTGGGTCAACTTTAGGACAGTGCATTTGTCCATTCTCTTTTCCAGTTGAAGAATTGTTTTACTTTGATATTCTTGCGTGACGCTATCAAATCCCACTGGGGGCGTCCCCACTTGTCCACTATCTAGTTGAAAGCCTCTTCTGCTAGCTCCCGTTTCCCTGGATCTAGCATCTGGCGGCTCAAGAAATTGGCTTGTATGTGGTCAGCCCCTGCTATGTGGGTAGTTGAGATATCCAGATGTGTTCTCTCTGCCCATTTCATCAGTAGGCCTGTTTACATCGCCACCTGCTGGCTCCTTGTCCCCCTTTGTCTGTTCACAAAAGCCACAGCCATGGCATTGTCCGAGAATACTGATCGATCGCTTCTCCAGCAGGTTCATCGAGTATGACTCCTCCAGTTGAGACCAGTGTCCTTGTGCCACCTGTCCCTTGCAGTGTGCTCCCCAGCCAGCTCTGTTTGCATCCATTGTCACCATGATCTAATACGGGGATCCAAACCAATTCCCTTCTCCAGATTGCCTTGACTAACCATCATTCTAGGCTCCTGTTGGCCTGCCCTGATGTGGGCAAAATCCTCTCAAAGTCCTGGCTTTGTGGGGACCATGTGGATAGCAGGCTCCTCTGCAAGAGGTGCATATGGGCTCTGACCCAGGGTATCATTTCAATAGACACTACTGACTCCAGATCCTGCAAATATGCTCATGCTCGAGGAGGCTGGTGAGCTCAATAATAACCTTATCTGCTCTTGCTACCTGTCTGTCCTTTTGATGTCAGACACAGTCTTCCTCTCTTTGTATCTCTTTGTCCTGCCAGACTGGAAAAGATTTGTTGATTGTGCAACAAAACTTTTTCATTGGAAAGAAATCCTTCCATAGCTGAAGGAACTCTTAGCTTCCAAAAGTTGGCTCCCTGAAGGAGGAAGAGCGACCAAAACTGACAGCCATCCCAGTAATCCTTCACTCAGGCCTGGCTCTATTCAGGGAGAGCAGCTCTCAAAAGGCGTTGCCCTACGAGCCTAATTTCTCCTGCACCAGTCCAGTCACCAATCCCATCTGCTGGAGGCAGAGAACTACTGATGATTACCTCCATTGTATCATAGGGGAGTCAGCTTAAAAGATTGATCTCTGCCTTCTATCTGCCAGCAGGAGCAGGACGTTAGCCACCTGTCTGGATTGGTCTGGCAGGACAATAATAAAGAGGTAGTTATGCCTCTTTACAGGTCATTGGTGATACCTCACCTGGAATACTGTGTTCAGTTCTGGAGGCTGTATTTCAAAAAGAATACAGAAAGGCTGGAGACGGTCCAGAGAAGGGCAACCAAATATTGCAGGTTTTATACAGGACGCCCTATGAGATGAGAATGAAAGAACTCAGGGGCTGACATTAGCAGATGTTTTTAGCATGCGTTTTTTCATGGTACATTAACCCTGGCATTTAACAAGGGTTTTAACCCCTAAAAAAACGAGCGCTACAACAGGAATAAAAACCTGCACTAAAATCAGCTTGGGTGAATGCAAATCCCATGTAAAAGAAGGCATTAGCTATTCCCCAGCAATGCAGGGAAGTGCGTTAAAGGGCAAACAGCTTAAAGCACATTTTCTTAACATTGGAAATGTAACTCCTGGGTCAGAGCAGGATTAACATTTCTGGTGGGCATATTATACTATTGCTGTGCCCAGTGTGATAGTGTCTAGCAGCTTCTACCAGATGGGGCATAGCAATCGAATAACTTTGGCCACCAGAAATGTGAGTTTATGCCACCTAGGAGCCAGGAGTTTAATTTCCACTTTAAGCTCTCTTGGATGAGCATCTACAGCTGAACAGTGCGCCAACGCCAGGATGCAAACAGCGTGAAAGTGCACAATGCTCAGCTGAAGGTGCCCTCCCTGGAAAGCTTATGCTCTGTTCAGCAGTAGGTGCCTACCCGAAGAGCTTATGCTCGAATTTATTTCCTTCCCTGCAATGATGTGGGATAAACTCTCACTTGGGTGGCTAAGATATTTCTATTGCTTGTGCCCAGTGTGGTAGAAGCAGCTAGACATTACCACAGGGGCACAGTAATAAGAACAACATTGGCCAACAGAAATGCAAGTTTACTTTTACTCCACCTCAGAGCCAGAAGTGAAATTTCCAGCATTGTGCCAGCCAAAACAATTTCAAGTTTTCCCAGCCATACATCTCACCCCCCATCACTCCCATCCATGCAGGCGTGCTCCTTCTCCACTTGCCTTTCTTTCTCCTACCTCTCTCCCTTTCCCTCCTTCCCGTCCACTTTCCTTTCTTCCCCTCTCTCTCTTTCTCTCATCTTCTCACCCCTTACCAAAGTGACCTTGCATGTCAGATTGGGCCCAAGTCAGGATGCACAGTGCCAGCCTCACGTGCCACATCACTGTATCGCAGTGCCGGTGCATACTGTTCAGCTGTAGGTGCCTACCCCACTGTGGCAAGGCATGGCAGGTGTCTTCCCCAAGTGTAAGCTCTCTGGGGCACACACCGACAGTGGCACAATGGCTGGCATGCTACATTGGCCCTGAGCCTCCTGACTTGGGCACAGTTTCATGCGCCAGGCCATTTTGACAAGGCAAGCCAAGTGAAATGAAAGAGGACATTTTCTGGAGAGGTACCTACAACCAAACAGTTGGCACACTTTTGTGATGCGTGGCAGCAAGCTGTGTACTGCAGGTGCCCACCCCAGATTGCTTACCCTTTGATTTAACCAGGCCTGCTTTGCCCAGGTTGGGATGCACAGCACCAATCTTGCATGCAAGGTCATTTTAGTCGCACTCCTCCTTACTCAGAGCACCTTTTAAAGCACTTTTCTGCATTAGTGCCGATTTTCATGTTAGCTCATATTTTAGGGTTTTTTTTGTTTTTTAACTCTTTACTCGGTTTACCTCCATTAGATTACTGCATCCCACAGGGCTGCATGTTTTTACCACACACGTTAAGCAAAATATGTGCTAAAACTTGACCTCTATTTTAGCATCAGTCCCTTAATATGTACTTCCTGAAAGAAAGACAAGACGGGGATATGATACAAACATGTAAATACCTGAAAGGTATTAATACCCAGGAAGCCAAGGGTTTAAAAAAAAAAAAAAAAAAAAAAAAAAAGGAAGTAGAACCAGGGGTCACAATATGAAACTCCAAGAGGAGAGATTCAGCAACAATGTCAGGAGGAATTTTTTCACAGAGAGGTGGTGGATGCCTGATATCACCTCCTGGAGAAGATGGTAATAAGGAAAGTGGCAGACCTGAAGAAAGCATGGGATAAATACAGAGGATGGTAATGAGGGAACTGCGCATCCTTCACTGAGTGACGGTTACAGTCCAGGGCAGCAGTGATAAGGCAGCACTGTGCTTCCTGGGCGGTCTGGGGAAACCTGCACGGAGCAGCAGTTGCAGCTCTCGGGGGACAGAGTGGGATTGGGTTCCATGTGGGAATCTGATTTACTTTGAGTAAATGCCTATAAAAATCACTGCTGGGCAGACTGGATGGGACTTTTAGTCTTTATCGGTGGTCATTTACTATGTTACTAAGTAAAATTTTCCCTTACCCAGTGAGAGCAGGCTCCGATAATTCTCCCTCATCACTTCCTTGTAAAGCTCCTTCTGCTGTTCTTCTAAATCCTCCCACTCCTCCTGGGAGAAACGGATGGCGATGTCCTCAAAGGTTACTGGGACCTGAAACACAAACCCTTCCACACTCAACACCTTCTGCATCTCGTCCATCAGGAGACCTCCCAGCACTGGGGCTCAGCAGGGCTGGGGGGAGTTTTCCATATGTTTGTAAGTTACAGGGAGAGAACAGAGTCACTATTCTGATCTCACACGCTCCATGGCAGCAGCAGCACCACCACCAGACACTGAGCAGCAACCAAAGAGAGATCTCCCAGAGAGACTTAAGAACAGATGGTGCTCATGAAAGGTGCATACATCTTATCCCAGAAAAGTCCAAACAGCCAAAAAAATAAATTAACTGATCTTTTAAAAAAACGTCAGTGAAAACCCTCATTACAAAACATTAATTCCTTAACACTTAAGGAAACATTCACAGGTTTTCTGTAAGTACAGATAAGTAAAAAACAAACTTGCATTCTGCCCAGGATGCCGCCTGTGCTCTCGTCGAGTGAGCCTTTAGGTCCCCTAGTACTGATCTACCCTTATAATATACACTGCCTGTATGGCTTCTCTGAGCCAGCTAGCAAGTGATGTCTTGGATGCTGCTTCCCCTTTCCTTTCTCCTGCAAACAGCACGAAAAGCTTATCCGATGTACGGAAAGCATTTACCACCTTTAAATATCTCAGGAGCGTCCCTGCGGACATTCAAAAATCTTAGCTTCCTTCTCTTTCCCACACATTCAGATTTCCTGAATCCCGGCAAAGAAATGGATTGATGTGGGTGAAAAACTGAGACGACCTTGGGTAGGAATGAAGGCACCATCCTAATGGTTACTCCTTTTCCTTGGAGAAGGATAAGCAGGGATCCCTGCACAAGAGGGGCTTGCAACTTTCTTTCTTGCTGAGCAAACTGCCTCCAGCAGGGCCGTCTTCGATGTTAAATCCTCTACTGAAATTCAAGTGCTTCAAATGGAGCTGCTGCTAACACTCAGTACTAGGTTTAGAGCCCAAGGCAGTACAGCCACTCTGCGTGGGGGCTGGAGCTGCTTTGCTCCCTTCAAAAGGCAGGCTATGTCAGAGTGAGCTGCTGTGGATCTGCCTTTCACCCAGCCTCTGTAACTAGCGATTGCTGCTACCTGGACCTTATCACAGGCAGATGGTAATAAATTGCAGGAGCACCTTGCGAGACTGGAAGACTGGACTTCCAAATGGCAGATGAAATTTAAATTGGACAACGGCAAAGTGATGCATGTAGGGAAAAGAAACCCATGTTGTAGTTACAGGATGTTAGGTTCCATATTAGGAGCTACCACCCAGGAAAAAGATCCGGGCATCGTAATGGACAATATATTAAAATCTTCGGCTCAGTGTGCTGCAGTGATCAAAAAAAGCAAATAAGACGTTAGGAATTATTAGGAATGGTGAATAAAATGGAGAATGTCATAGTAGCTCTGTATCACTCCACGGTGAGAACGCACCTTCAGTACTGTGTGCGCTTCTGGTCGGCACATATCAAAAAAAGATATAGTTGCATTGGAAAAGTTCAGAGAAGGGCGACCAAAATGATAAAGGGGATGGAACAGCTCTCCTATAAGGAAAGGCTGAAGAGGTTAGGGCTGTTCAGCTTGGAGAAGAGACGGCTGAGGGGGGATATGATAGAGGTCTTTAAGATCATGAGAGGACTTTAACAGATAAATGTGAATTGGTTATTTATTCTTTCAGATAATACAAGGACTAGGGGGGCACTCCATGAAATTAACAATGGGAGATGGTTGTAATTCACCTGGTTGTGGGAGGGGGAAATGTATTGAGAGTCCAGTATTAATGCAGCAAAAAAAAAATTAATATTTGACTGAAGTACTGAGTCCAAAAAATCATAGTACTCACATTGGAAGTATGAGAAATCAAGTTCTTCTCAAGGCTAGTATTTCAAAAGTCTGAAAAAGGAAGACACATGCTCAAAAGGGAAAATTTGTATGAATAAAATAAATACCAGAATATCCTCCTTACAGTTCATAAAAGAGTGTCCAACCGGCAGGAGAATGATGAAGAAGGCTATATGATAACATAAGCGAAAAGAGGGGGAAGAAATTGTGATCAAACAGTCAGGGATAAAAATAGATCAATAAGCAGAAGAATAACGAACAGCGGAAGGCTCTGTAGATGCCCGAATAAGGTGAACTGTAAACAAATGATATTCTTAAGCGGGTGAACAAAGGCAAAAGGAATTTACAATTGGAAAGTTGAATGCCCGCATTTCAGTCACTCCAATGAGGGTAAATTAGAGGTAAACCAAAAATCACAAAGAGTTCAACGCCGCTGATAAAAGGGAAAATGTAATGAAAACAAATGAAATAAATTAGAAATAAAAATCTCTATCTTCAAAACACTTCCCTATATGTCTCCAAGACGTTTCTAAAGAATACAAAGTTACCTCTATAGTGGCAAAGGGTTAAACAGCAGGAGCTGGGATGATTGGTGTAGAAGAAGCACAGGGTGTGGGCGGCTGAAAGTATAAAGTTAAATGAGATTATCAAGGTGTCATACTTACAATACATCAAGGGCTGTCGAGTGGTCAAAAGCTGTTCACAATAAATACGGGGTTGAACTATTTGGTGTTTTATAAACATTTTGTGTTCTAGAAATCGGTTGTAACAAATTATTTGTTGTTAAAATTAGTTTTTTGGGACCATTTCAACACCTCTATTACAACATGCTTGAACTATTGATCTATTAAAGAAATAACATGATATTATGTATGATGCAGGTTTCTTCCTCTATATAAGTCTCCTTCCTTTCCTCCTGCATAAAAAGTTCTTTTCAGCAGCTCATATTCAGGATTTAGTGCTTTTCTGTTTGCAGACGATATCTAGGTGGTGGCCTATACTAATTGCTCAACCCAGAAAACTCTAAGGAGCTTAAATATGTTTAGATAAGATTGCCAGCTGAATGTAAATGCAAAAACAAAATCAGAAGCCATGTGGCTGAGTAGAGAAAAACCTCCAATAATGGCTGCTGGATTGCCAATTGCTCTCAAAACACCTGATTTCCATAATGGGGGTCAAAAGTAACTCTAATCCTGCCCTGTCAAAACTAATATCATCTGTGGTCAGTGCATGTTTCTATTACTGTTGCTATTAATGGCGGGTAAAACCATTTCTAGAAAGTTCAGAGTGTGCTAAAATTGACACATGCTTGCGCACAGTTGAATGGATTATTTAAAGCATTTTATCAGGGTCTCCCAGTCATCTCTTTAAAAAGACTTCAATTGTTGCAGAACACTGCAGCCAAATGGACGCATGGCCTTAAAAGATCAGATCATGTTGCTGCAGTTTTGATGGAACGTCATTGGCTTCCAATCATGAAATTGCATTAAATGTAAGATTTTGAGCTTGGTTATTCACAGTACCTAGAGAATTTGCTCTATAAGTTCTAGGAAGACCTTTAAGACACTCAAATTTAGATCTTCTTAGTTACATCTCTGAGAAATATCAGACTTGAAACAACAAGATATCTTGAGGTCCATTTTCAGTCACAGTCCAGATAGCCAAATACACTTATCTGGTTGACTTTGGAGGGATATTCAGTACAGCAGCCGCACTACTGAATCTTAAAGTTAGCCAGATAACTTTAGAACAAGTCTTTGACCCAACTAGACTTAGCCAGCTAAGTTATCTGGCTAATGTAACCTGGCCCCAGAATGTCCCTACCATATCTGGTTACATTTTAGCTGGATAAAAAGATATCCAGCTAACATGCAGTCAGATAAGTGCCCAGGTGTTCATTTAACAGGATAACTAGTGAGTCATCTGGCTAAAGGCTTCTGAATATGGACCTCCTAGCTTTTAGTTTTATGCTCCACTACCATGGAATGTACTCCCTACAGAAATTTGCACAGAGTCAAAGTTTTTTATATTTAGAAAGAGAATGAAAACTTGCCTATTCCAACAGCCTTTAAATATATACATTTTAGTTATTTGGTACTCTTAGGTCTCACATTAACCTTAAATGTAGGTATTATTAGTAGTGATAGTTATGCTTAGTCCCACCTTAATTTATGTATAGATCCAGCTGATCCAGGTTTTTATCTAGTAGGTTCAAAGTTTAAAATATTGTTTTATTATTACTGCATATTATACTCATTTGATTGCAAACTGTTTTATTGTATTAGTTATGGTATATTATGTTTTTCCATATTATTTTTGCTATATCATGTTTTCTTGTTTTTATTGTAAACCAGGTTTTATATTGATTTACTATCAAAAACTAAATAACTGGCAGGGTGGATGTAATAAGCCCTGTATTAAGACTATGCATAAATTCAGTGCATGTTTTCTTAAAGCAGGCACTAAAAAAAAAAAAATTAAACTCCTGATGCAGCATGCAAATAGTATGCTAATGCACCAGAACTCCAGCTTCTGCCCACAGACTAATATTAATGCTGGATACTTTACTCCAATTCTGACCTGGAGTAAAATTTCCAACGCTAAGAAAACCTGAGTAAAGCCAGCGCAACTCTCTGCATTGGGGAATACTAGGTAATGCCTTTATTAGCATGAGATTTCCATGCAAGAACGCTAAACATCATTCACAGTTTTACATAGACATTTTTTGTACGCTAACTCTTTGCTGAATTAGAAGTACAATCTGTGCCAAAAAATGCAAGTACAACAGTAAGTAGAACAGTGCACTCTACTGAGTGCTCCTTATTGCATTGAGCCCTAACCAACTCCAGGTGTGCTTGGGGGTCCTATTAAATTCAGGGCTCACTCTACGGTGTCCCAGGTTAGAAAGCTGCAGCAGTCTTTTCATAGAGACGGCAGGAAGTAGGGACAATGTCCTACCTGAGCAGAAGCTCCTGCAGGCATTTTCCTCTCTGCTTTTACTGCTTTCAGGATTATAAATTAATTGGGGGCTCTTTCTCTAGCTGGGGAAGATCTGAATATTTGCCTCTCGTGAAGTCTCCTGGCTCTAGGGTTCGCTCGCTCTCTCCTGACTCCTCTTGCTGTCTGGTGGAGGTCGCACACTGATGATGTCACAGGAGTGGGGCGGGGTAGAGAAAAGCTGGGAGCTAGAGCTGCAGAGCTTGAATCAGGAGATGAGTCCCGGGGGTTGCAAACGTGGAATTTACAATCCTGGGGGCATTCTGCATACATTTTAAAATTCAGCAAAATTCTGAAGATTTTATTTAAATAACACAATGTAATTGCTTTCTTCGAGTAATAATTAATTTATAATGAGATACAGAAAAGTTATAACTCAAAGTTGCAAAATGTTTAATTATTTTGAGCAGAATATTTTCTAGTACCTGGTCTCTCTCCACAGATCCTACCCATAGCTTTTCTCTCCTTCATACTCAACTCTCCCAGCACTCTCTCCCATTTTTTGTCTTGAACCTTCCCCCCCCCGACTTGACATCTCCCCTCAAGTCCACCCCTCAGCTTTGTCCTCCCCAGCTGTTTCTCCTCTCTCGATTACTTTGTCTCTGCCCCTAGGCTTAATCTTCCATTTCTCTCCACCCCCACAATACTCTCAACTTTTACATTCTGTTTCCCCTCCCCAGCTTTCCCTTTCTCAGATCCCTAGGCTTGACCTCCCCCCTCCTCGGTTCTCTCTTGCTCTCTGCCTCTCCCAAAGCTCAAACTCCCTACCCCTCAATTATCTCACTTTGTCTACCTGCCAGCAAGACTGCCAGCTTTCTTCTGCCTCCTCCTAGTTAACTAGGGTATTAGGCGGCAAGTTTCAGGCATATCCGAAGTCCAGGCAGCGGTCAAGCATATCTGGGTTCCAAGCCAAGGTCAAAACCAGGTATCCGTCCAAAGGAGGAGAAGAGGGACAGATAAGCAGGCAAGAACAAGTGGGCTGAAGATAAGCTGGAAGAAGCCTGGAATGCTGTGAGCAAAACGCACTACTATATAGAACAGTGATGGCCAACCTTTTGAGCTCAGTGTGTCAAAATTCATAAAAAAACCGAGCATAACTCGGGTGGTGTGTCACTTCTAGAAAAATCCATAATTTTGTGATATTTGTAGCTCTAATCAACAAAGTTATAATTTTAATATATATACTGTATTTATTAATAAAGCAAAAACAAATAATTCTTTACCTTACCTGCTTAGTGACTTTTTTGTTGCTGAATTTCATTGGCTAAATCTTCAATTGAAGGTTGGTATTTCGTACACTTCAAGTCCAAGCAAGCGTTACAAACTTCATCTGTCAGTCGGTTTCTTTTATTGGCTCCCATTCATGTTCACAACACTCCCTCCCCATCTCCCAGGCATGCACACATTCATTCTCACACACACAGACCCCCAGGCAGGCACCCATGCATTCACACATACACCCCCAGGCAGAGTCCCATTCATACACATTCACACACTAAAGGTAGACCCCCCCTCTCTTTCTTTTGCCAGCAACCTCAGAACCTCTCTCATTCCTCTGCTGCCACTGTCACTGATGCCGCGTGGCTATTGCGGAGGTGCCGATTGCTGCTACTGACACTGAAGTCCATTCTGCTGCCTCCTCTGTGCAGGCCCCGTGGGCTTCCACTTTCTCCATGCTGATCTCGTACATTGTGAGATCCGTTGAGAAAGTGCTGTTCTTGCACATTCCCAAAGAGTACATGTGCCAATCACTAAAAAGTACTTTTTTTTTTTTTGCCTTTGCTGTCTGATCTTAGTTTTCTAATTGGTTGGTCACAGGCTTTTTTTTCACCTTCCCTTTCTTATTTTTTTGCCAATTCCTTTTATATTGTCTTTTTTTCTGTTTCTTTTTTCTCCATCTTCTTCCCTCAAACACACAGTCAGGTTCTCATTCTCACATGCATTTCTCTCTCACACACACAGGCTCTCACTGGCACATGCTCTCATACAATCATTCATACACGCAGGTTCTCACTGGCACATGCTCTCTCTCATACAATCATTCATACACACAGGTTCTCACTGGCACATGCTCTCTCATACAATCATTCATATACACAGGCTCTCACTGGCACATGCTCTCTCTCATACAATCATTCATATACACAGGCTCTCACTGGCACATGCTCTCATACAATCATTCATATACACAGGCTCTCACTGGCACATGCTCTCATACAATCATTCATATACACAGGCTCTCACTGGCACATGCTCTCTCTCATACAATCATTCATATACACAGGCTCTCACTGGCACATGCTCTCTCATACAATCATTCATACACAGGCTCTCACTGGCACATGCTCTCATACAATCATTCATACACAGGCTCTCACTGGCACATGCTCTCTCTCATACAATCATTCATACACACAGGCTCTCACTGGCACATGCTCTCTCATACAATCATTCATACACACAGGCTCTCACTGGCACATGCTCTCTCATACAATCATTCATACACACAGGCTCTCACTGGCACATGCTCTCATACAATCATTCATATACACAGGCTCTCACTGGCACATGCTCTCTCTCTCTCTCTCACTCTCACACACACACACACACACACACACACACACACACACACACAGGCTCTCACATGCTGTCTCTGCAAACATTCAGGTCCTCTCTCTCAACTCACCTCATACACGCACTCTACGGGCCCTCAGCCTCTCTCTCACCTTTGGGCCTCCTCTTCGCGGGTCGCCGCAGGATGGGCTCTGCAGCGGCCCTGATCTTCTCGGGCCGCGGCAGCCCTGCTACCGGGCCTCTTCCTCTTCTTGGGCCGCTGCGACTTGGGATTCGCAGCGACCCGCGGCGGCTCCTCCTCTTCTGCACGCGCTGATTCGCTTCCTCCTTCCTGCCCACGCGGCTCCGGCAACGTTTACTTCCGGGGCCGCACAGGCAGGAAGGAGGAGCATCAGCGCGTTGTCTTGAGCCTCATCGCTGCGACGCATGAGCCTCCCTGCGCCCGGGGGCATTGGTGGAGGGTAGGGGGAAACTAAAAAACACATTTAAAGGCTCGGCGCAGCTGAAAAAGAAAAGGCTCGGCGCAGCCGATAAAAAAAAAAAAAAATTCCTGATAGTCCTCGAAACGCTGCGCGTGTCAGCCAAAACGGCTCGGCGTGTCACCTCTGACACGCGTGTCATAGGTTAGCCATCACTGATATAGAAGCTGGACCTGTTGCTGAGGCAGTGAGAGAAAGCTAGAGGGAGCCCTTTATAGGGCTTGGCATGTGCGGTAATCAATGGGTGCTATGGGGCTTTTCCCACCAAGGGGCCCTTTAAAAGGAGTGAGGATGGGTGCGAGCATGCCTAAGGATCATCGCAGATGGATGGGTCCAGCGGTCTAGCAGCTTCTCGCTGCAGGGAGAGCCTGTGGTGTCGGGCTGTGATGGGCGCCCATCAGGATGGCTTGGCTAGGGAGGTGAGTGCAGCGGTTCATAGGTCAGCCCGTGAACCACCAAATGTAACATCTTTACTACTGGCTTGTGAGAGGTGAGTGCAGCGTTTCATAGGTCAGCCCGTGAACCACCAAATGTAACATCTTTACTACTGGCTTGTGATTACTACATAATTTTTGTCATCTGCAATTCTGAACATTTCACTTGTTACTCCCTTTTCCAGATCATTTATAATAAATTAAGAAGCACTGGTCCCATTTCAAATCCTTGGGGTACTGTACTATTTATCTTTCTCTACTGAGATAAATGAATATTCAGTCCGATTCTATTTCTTATCTTTTATAGTTACCATCCCACAAGACATTTCCTCCTATCTCATGCCTCTTTAATTTCCCTGATGAGACTCTCATTTTTTGAAAAATCAGATACACCAACTAACTCACCCTTGTCCATATGTTTAACCCCTTTCAAAAAAAAATCTAACAGGTTCGTAAGACCAGACTTTTCTTTGCTAAATCCACGTTGGCTCTGCCTCTTTAATCTATCTATCTATCTATCTATATATATATATATATATATATATATATATATATATATATATATATATATAGATGTCACCACATCTATCTATCTATCTATCTATCTATATATATATATATAAGCATGTCACCACCATATATATATATATAAGCATGTCACCACTAGAGATCGCTCATTCATTATAGCAGGAACCTCCCACTGGAATAAAATGCCCTCCCATCTACGCCTGGAACCCTGCCATAAAAAATTCAAACAAAATCTTAAAACCTGGCTTTTCAAACTAGCGTACCCTGACTGACCTACTGACTCCCCTCCAAGGTAACGGTATGACCAATGGACTGACTCTCGACCAATAGATTTATTAATTGTATATATGTATATAAATCACGTTTTATCCTCTCCATCCCCTGTTAGCCTATTCTCTGTTAGAATTGATAATACTATAAAGCTTGTTGCTAAGTTATGTTACATTGTGAACCGTCTATTGTAAAGCTTGTTGCTAAGTTATGTTACTTTGTGAACCGAGGTGATGTCTGCTGACGTGCCTCGGTATATAAAAAACCCTTAAATAAATAAAATAAATATATATATATACACAGATTGCCAGTAATTTTATTCTTCAGAATAGCTTCTAGCATTTTGCCTAGTACCACCATCTAGCTCATTGGTCTGTAATTTCCCGGATCACCCCAAACCCTTTGGGTTAAGTTGGCCACCCTCCAATGCTCAAGTACCATAGTTTATTTGATTGAGAAGTCAAAGATTACTAATAATAAATCAGCTATTTCATCTTTTAGTTCATTCAGAACTCTGGGGTATATACCATCCAGTTCCAGTGATCACCCCAGCATCGCCATGATCTGCTGGAAAGAGAGGGAATGTCACTCATGACTTGTCATAGTCCATGCTCACATCTGTATATTCCTTCAGCACCATACGTTCTCCTGTGTAGATCTGCACATCACAGGGCAGTTTTCATATTTTCCAGATGCTAGCACTTCAAGTAATACTCTGTAGGAACGACTCTGACTTCAGCTCCAATGTGCAGTTGCGCGTGAACTGTGAATCTATATAAACTGCAACATTCCAGGGAGTTTCAATAAGCAGTGCCTTCTCCTGATCTTCAGCTTTCAGTTGCATTGCACACAAGCTCCAGTTTTGAGGATCCAAGGATGAGCTTTCAGCTGCTGCATGCTCAGGCTGCAGTGTCCACCAGTGCGATACATTGTCTTGTCATTGACCTTGTCATTGGCATGGAAATGGGAGCAGGGCTTCCTGTGATGTTGATGTAACCCCTGTGCCAAAGGGCCACCTTCCCAGCCCTGGGGTGGGGTAGACTCAGGCTCTGGGCATGGGCTGCGAGCAGGATAACCTGTAAGCCAAACTAGATGTGAACACTTCAAACACAGTCCAAAAAAATCCAATGTCCACACCTTGTTTGTGCTTCCATAAAAGTTTATTGTAATCCAAAGAGATAGAAACTGAAGAATTTTCAAGTTCAAATCATAGTTCAAACTCTTCCTGAATTTTGTTGTCATCTTGGTTAGATGACAGAGCTCCCAGTTCATTTATTTATCCCTTCCAGTTGTATCACTTAAGCACCTAAGACGTGGTGACTCCATCTCTTTCTGTATCATTGGCCTCACATCCTGCAGTCTCTTTCAAGCAGCACTCTTTCCCCTTTACTGCACTTCAGGGTAGTCTCTCACATGCAGCACTCTCTTCCTTACTTTTGAGGGATCAATGAAGGTCCCTAGTGGTATGTTGACCCCTTTACGCTCACTTCAGAAGCAATTAGGAACATAAGAACATGGTGTACTGGGTCAGACCAAGGGTCCATCAAGCCCAGCATCCTGTTTCCAACAGTGGCCAATCCAGGCCATAAGAACCTGGCAAGTACCCAAAAACTAAGTCTATTCCATGTTACAGTTGCTAGTAATAGCAGTGGCTATTTTCTAAGTCAACTTAATTAATAGCAGGTAATGGACTTCTCCTGCAAGAACTTATCCAATCCTTTTTAAACACAGCAATACTAACTGCACTAACCACATCTTCTGGCAACAAATTCCAGAATTTAATTGTTCGTTGAGTGAAAAAGAACTTTCTCCGATTAGTTTTAAATGTGCCACATGCTAACTTCATGGAGTGCCCCCTAGTCTTTCTATTATCCGAAAGAGTAAATAACCGATTCACATCTACCCGTTCTAGACCTCTCATGATTTTAAAGACCTCTATCATATCCCCCCTCAGTCGTCTCTTCTCCAAGCTGAAAAGTCCTAACCTCTTTAGTCTTTCCTCATAGGGGAGCTGTTCCATTCCCTTTATCATTTTGGTAGCCCTTCTTTGTACCTTCTCCATCGCACACTTTAGGAGTGGCTTCAGAGTGTACACTCCCAGTCATTCAGGCATAGTTCAGCCAGCCCCGCCCCAACACAGTTCCTGAGTCTAAGTCCAAATCCAAACTCTTTCCCTTGCTAGTAATTAGTACTCACTGTCCCGATTCAGTTCCTAATCCAGCCTCTGTACACAGAAGCAGCTCTTGAGACAGTGCAACTCCTCCTCCAGTCTATCGGAGCTTAGTGCTAGTCTCGATCCCTGCATTGAAATAACCATCTGTAACCATCCCCTGAGGTCCAGCCAGCGCCCCCCTGCCAACACAATCTCTGTATCCAAATTCTATTCCACCTCACTCACTAGTAATCCACACTGGTCTCTCCTCTCACTCCAGCCTACACTGTAGGTCCTTGGTAGCACCTTTGGATGAAGCACAAATGTTCTCCTCTACTCCCTTTGTCCTTCCACCCACATTGTAGGCTTTTGGTAGCACTTCTGGGTGAAGCACTGCTGTTTCTCCTCTCACCCTTTGGCATGGACACTCCAGAGCCTCCTGATGTCCTGACTCCTTCCTTAGACGACCAGCCCTGAGCCCATGTACATCACTTCCTTATATGTCTATGCTCCTTTTATTCAACTGCAACTCACAACCATTGGTTAGCCGTCAAACTTGCCACTCACCACCCACTGCACATGCCTCCAAGGCAGGCCTTACACACACTCTAGCATCGATGCTCCCAAACCTATCCTAGAGGACCCTCAGCCAGTCAGGTTTTCAGGATATCCATTATGAATATGCAGGACAAGTTTGGGAACTACAGCTCATCCCAATTTTAAGAGATAGAATAAACATTTGACCTTGGTTGAAAAAATGTACTATACACCCCCTTATAGGAAGGGCTACCCCCTATCTCCTATTAGCCATCCTCCCTGAAATAGACTTTAGATAAACTCTGTTCACCAGAACATTCTCATTTTGAGGTATAGGAATGAACTCTTGAACTCCATTAATGATTGACAGTAAGTATATAGCTCCACTAACCTGAACTACAGTGCCATCTAGTAACCCCTTAGAGCAGAGCTTTCCAAACTTTTCATGTTGGTGACACACTTTTTAGACAAACATAATTTCGGGACACAGTAATTGAGTCTACCAGCAAACCGGAGGTTAAAGGTTAAACGAACGAAATGTATTTCGACAATTTATGTATGTTTCCTTAAATATATACATAATAAAATGTTTCACGACACAACCTATCTTGTGAAAACCTCTCATTTATATTAAACATATATAACATTTCAAGATTAATGTTATTGTTCTAATTTATGAATAACAATAATAAAACAAAGTTATTGTGTTATTCAATTTACCTCTTTAATGAGATATATGAGCTTGATGGGATGAACACAGCTTTTGAATATTTGGTGTTAATAAAAAAGTCCAAAGGGTCTTCTGCATAATTTTAAAAAGCTGTCCGGTTTCACACTATATAATTATTTGATAGCCTCATTCAACTAATTCTATGTGGCTATGCGAGTGAAGTCTGGAATATATAGGAAGGGACAGAATATCAATATAAATCCTGCATCTTCAGTTCTGTAACTCTGTGCATCCACTGAAATTCCCCCAAACAATGGAGCTTGGATGTTTCCCTTACAGCTCATCATACTAAAAGATATTTTCAAATTCTGGTGTCACCTCACAGTAACAGCAGCACAAACACCTTCCACTGCCAGGCACATTGTTAACTAAAATAAAACCTCGCAAAAAAGACACTCAAAATCTATACTGCAATCCCATTGTAACATAACAGTAATAACACCAAGGACTCAAACAACAATAACCCTACCTGTGAAAAAGCAAGGGTAAATATTACACTGGGTCCTAGAATACCAATACACCACCTACTGAGGAAACAAAACAAACCCGATTGCTATAGATCCCTATGCTAGCAGAATCTCTCATCATGGTCCCACACACCCACAGAGCAGAGACAGACCCTCACCAAATACAGAATACAAAATAAAGGAGCACAAATTAGACAAAAATTGAAATGGAAACCCCAAGAAGCCAGACTCTGTGTATTAACAATGGAAAAACAGAACCATCATTCCTCATAAAACAAATAAAATCAAGAAACATAAAGCATCAGTTATAATAGTAAAACCATACTAATAAAATATTTTAAAACTACTGATAAATAGAATTTCTATTAATTAAAATCATATACATTTTTTACAATTTCCCAAACACCAATAAAATATTTCAAAACAGCACATACATCAAATAACACCCAATAATTAAAACTAATAAGGATTTTAAAAAGCCCCTGCTGTCCATACATGGGAGCTCTTGATTTCCAGTCACCCTGATATTGTCCAGGATTAGGAGGTTATCCTCTCTCACACAGACTCACATGTCCATTCTCTCTCACACATGCACTGTCACATACATACACATTCATTTATTTATTTTATTTAATTAAAATTTTTATATACCGACATTCATCCAGGATATCACATTGGTTTACAGTGTAACACAAACAAACGCCAGGCATGGCGCTTTACATTGAACAAATAAAACAAGTTAACAAATGAATAAATGAGGGTGTGAATAACAAGGGGAAATTTGCATTAAATAATCAACGAGGTTTGTAAATATATACATATGTACAAAAGGAAGACACTAAGAGATAAGCAATTTAGGAGTGCTAGGAGGAGAGGGGGGAGTGGCGAGCAGAGGGAAGGGAACGAGGTGAGGGGGGGAGAAAAAGTGTATGAGGTGAGGGGGGGAGAAAAAGTTAGGAGAAGGGCGAAGTGAGGGGATAGAGGGCCACCATAACCTCTCGCTCTCACAGACACTGACACACTCTCAGGCTCTAAGACACTCTCTTCCCCTCCACCCCTCCACCCCCCCCCCCCCCACACACACACACACAAACTCTTACTCCCCTGGATTTTCTCATACACACTCTCTCTGGCTCCCTCACATACATACAAACACACACACCCAGGCAAGTTCCCAATCATTATCACACAAACACACACACCCAAGCAAGTTCCCAATCATTCTCACACAAACACACACACCCAGGCATGCTCCCAGTCATTCTCACACACTGAAACTGACCCCCAGGCAGGCTCCCATTCATTTTCACACCACTCCCTCACTATCCCCCAGGCATGCACACATTCATTCTCACACACACACATACACCACACACAGGCAGGCACCTCTTCTCACACATACAAACCCCAGGAAGACACCCATACATTCTCATACACAGACACACCCATGCATTCACACACATACACCCCCAGGCAGACTCCCATTCATACACACGCACACACTAAAGGCAGACCCCCCTCTCTTTCTTTTGCCAGCAACCTCGGAGCCTCTCTCATTCCTCTGCTACCACTGTCAAATGCCATGTGGCTATTGGGGAGGCGCTGATTGCTGCTACTGGCACTGAAGCCCATTCTGCTGCCTCCTCTGTGCAGGCCCCGTGGGTTTCCACTTCCTCCATGTTGATCTCATACATTGTGAGATCCGCATAGAGAAAGTGCTACTCTTGCACATTACCAAAGATTACATGTGCCAATCAGTAAAAAGTAATTTCTTTCTTTTTTTTTTTTTACCTTTGCTGTCTGATCTTAGTTTTCTAATCGGTTGGTCACAGGCTTTTTTTGTTCTACCTCCCCTTTCTTATTTTTTTGCCAATTCCTTTCATATTGTCTTTTTTTCTATTTCTTTTCTCTCCATCTATCTTCTTCCCTCAAACATTCAGTCAGGTTTTCATTCTCACATGCTTTCTCTCTCTCTCTCTCACACACACAGGATCTCACTCTCACATGCTCTCTCTCATACAATCATTCATACATAGTCTCTCTCTTGCACATGCTGTCTGACTCTCACACACCCAGGCTCTCTCTCACTCCCACATGCTGTCTTGCTCAAGCACAGGCTCTCACTGTCACATGCTGACTCTCTCACACACAGGCTCTCACAAGCTGCAGTGGCCCTGATCTTCTCGGGCCGATCGTGGCGACTCTGATCTTCTCGGGCCGATCCGCAGTGGGGACCCTGCTACCAGGCCTCCTCCTCTTCTCGCCCGCTGCAACAATGCTGCTCCTCTTCTGCACGCGGCTGATGCTCCACCTCCTTCCTGCCCGTGCGGCTCCGGCAACATTTTTGTTCCGGGGCCACGTGGGCAGGAAAGAGGCGGAGCACCTGCACGTCACCACGGCCCTTTTTCTTCAGGCCGTGGTGACGTGAGCTCCACCACGGCCCTACCGATTTTCCTGCTGTGTGTCTCCGGCACACAGCACAGCGATATTTCACTGCTCAGCCGCCAGTGGGATGAAGGCCACCGGCAGCCGCATTGGCTCCCACTTGCCGGTGTGTCACGTGCACCGGGCTTGCGCGACACACCGGCACACTGCAGGCGACACACACTTTGGAAAGCTCTGCCTTAGAGTTTCCTCAACAGGGACTGCGTGCAAGTATAATCCATGATTACTAATTTAAATAATGGAGGTAGTCCCATTCTGTGGGGCGAAGCTCGCTCAACAGAGAAGGCCCTTAAGACCGAGCGTAGGGTTTCCATGCGGAAGCGAGGGATCTTCAGGTGGCGGTTGACCGACTTGAGCTCTAGGATGGGTCGGAACGTGCCCTCTTTCTTGGGAACTATAAAATAGATGGAATAGTGCCCAGTATTTATTTGTTGCGAGGGTACCGGCGTTATAGCCTGCAAGGCGAGTAACCTGGTCAGTGTAGCTTCCACTGCCATCCTATTGATGGGGTCGTGGCAGGGGGATTTCACAAACTTGTCCGGAAGGGTGTGGTGCAAGTCCAGATAATATCCCTCTCGAATGATGGCTAGGACCCACTTGTCCGAGGTTATCTTGACCCATCTTTGGTAGACTAGGGAAAGTCTGCCCCCTATGGCTTCCTCCCTTGGATGGGTCAGCTGATTTTCATTGTGGGGTGTTGCTGGGACCTGGATCGGAGCCGGTTCCCCTTTTATTGTGCTTGTTGCGAAAGGACTGGCCCCTGCCAGCAGGGCGAGATGATTGGTATGTGCTTCTGTATGGATTGAAGCACTGTGATCCTCTGCCGCTAGAGGTTCGGGGTAAGGGTTGCTGGTGTCTCTTGATCCTGTCCTCTGGTCGCCACGGTAGTGGGGATTCGCCCCATTTGTTGGCTAGTTTCTCCAGTTCGCTTCCGAACAGGAGGGTTCCCTTGAAGGGCATTCTCATGAATCTCGTTTTGGTCGAAGCATCAGCTGACCAGCTTCAGAGCCAGAGTTGCCTTCTAGCCACCACGGTGGCGGATACGCCTCTAAACACGGTGCGCACCAGATCAGAGGTGGCATCCGTGAGGAATGATACTGCTGGTTCCAGGGCTTCACCAGGGGTGTTGTTCCTAGTTTATGATAAGCAGGCGTATGTCACCACGGCGCAGCAAGCTGCGATCTGTAGGGTCATAGCGGACACGTCAAAGCACTGTTTGAGGATGGATTCCAGGCGTCTGTCTTGGGCATCCTTGAGTGCTGCTCCTCCCTCAACTGGGATGGTAGCGTGCTTCGAGATCGCTCAAACCATGGCGTCTACTTTTGGGCATGCCAGGAGGTCTTTGGCAGCTGGGTCCAGAGGGTACATGGCTGCCAGGGTCTGCCCCCCCCCACACTTGAACGTGGTTTCCAGGGCTTCCCATTCCAGGTCAATTAGCTGCTGGATGGCCTGTAGCAGCGGGAAATGGCGGGAGGTCTGCCGCAGTCCTTCTAGGAGGAGGTTTGTCTTAGGACCCCCTGAGTCACTAGTGCCTGGGATGGCGAGCTCTTTCAGGCTGTCTGCGACAGGTCAGGAAGTTCTTCCTTGGTGAAGAAACATCTCATGGTCCGGTGGGGTTCTGTCCCTGGGGGGAATTCCCCTTCCTCCAGGGGTTCTGAGCCCTCGTCCGAGTTGTCCATGTCCGTGAAGGCAGGGCTTCTGGGAGGAGGCACTTCTCTGGGCCTCGAGGACCCGGGATGTTGGGGGTCCTCTGAGGGAGGCAGTAGCAGAGTTATCTGAGGTGCCGGCTGCATATGGACAAATGTATGCAGGCCTTTGAAAAATTCCACCCAGGAGATAGAGGCTGGGTCCAAACTGAGGGGCGCAGTGTCCCTAGGGAGACCCATTAAAGGGAGGCTTCCACTGGGTGATGCAAGGTCCAGTGTGCTGTCCGAGGAGCCAGATCCAGTAGCCGACTGGTGAGGACCTTGGGCTGCCCCCCTAGAGCCTCCTCGCACTGTAGACACAGGGCCGTGGTATCTTCATGCTGCGCGGCTCTAATATCACATGCTGGGCAGAGGTCCTGTGCCTTGAGCTTCTTCTGTGGCGGTGCCATGTCTTGTGTACATAAACACAAAAGGTATCGCCACACTTATAAACTAATCACACCGTGTGTGTCAGAATTAATTAGAACTGTAATTTGAAAAAATAATAATAATTTAAAGGGAACAGGACTGCATCAGCAAGCCTTTGACAACGTGCACAATAACTGTATTGCGCCGTCCGGTCTTTTCAATCATTTGCAGCCTGTGTTTTTCAAAGTGTTCAACAGCCCACGGTGAATTTCTCTCATTGGGGCAATGCGGGATTCACAGCAAATTTTCAAAAACTCACAGTAAATTTTTCTCAATAGGGCAAATGCAGGATTCAAAGCCTATATCTCTAGCAGCAGTTTCCAATGTGCAACATTTGCTAAAGTTGAAAAGCATTAATAGGATGACATAATAAATTCAAGTCTCAAACACTCTGTCAAATTCCATTCGTACACAACACATCACGACGATGCATTCTCATGAACGGTGTCTGAGATGCCGACTCGACAGCGGCCGTGTTTCGCAGCCTACCGGCTGCTTCTTCAGGAGTCTGATTTCTAAACAAAAATGAATATAACATAACACATGAATAGCATGTATCTCTTAATAGGAAACTGTTACTTAACTGACAACGGTGCGATCACCTCTTGAAAATAGGACCAGAGTCTCAAGTCATCCTTTCCAGCAAACGCCGAGCTAGAGACCGCATCAAACTGGCCTGACTGATTAAATAGCCCGCTCTTTTGCGGACGTAATGACGTCATCAAGGACGTCCTCGATCGTCAAAATGTGTTTGTTCAGAACTGAAAAAATCATAAGAATACATTGTATTCCAAAGTGTTATTGAGACCCTGAGGATGGACAGTATTTAGTCGGTGGATCCATTTTTGTTCAGCTTGAAGCAATTTTTTGTCAAAATCTCTGCCTCGCCAGGATGGAATCAGCTGTTCTAGTACGCAGACCCTTAGATCTTCAAAAGAGTGAGCGAAATCTATACAGTGAGTGACCAAAGGTGCAGTAATTCTGTGCATGTTGATACATGATCGATGTTCTATTAGTCGAGTTTTTAAAGTTCTCTTCGTTTTGCCAATGTAGCATAATCGACAAGGACACTGTATGATGTATATAACTCTCGAAGATATACAGGTGGTATTATGATGTAGATAGATGCTAATGTTTAATGTTGAAAAATATAGAACACCAGTTTCTATCATCACTGAACAAACAGTGCAAGAACCACATTTAGAATGTGAGCCAGATTGATAGGACAAATCACGAACCGTGGAATCTGAATGTACCAACTGATCTTTTAAGTTGGTTCCTCGAGTGTACACAAATCTGGGACTGTTTTGAAATTCAGAATGTAGTTGTAAGATGTTCCAATTGTGGGAGATGATCGATTTAATTTTCGCTGACATTGAAGAGAAAGGTAAGATACATGTAAGAGAATCATTGGAATCCTCAGGACGTGGTAAAAATAGCCATTCACGGTGAGTATACTTGGCCCGTAGATAAGCCTTTTTGATACATTTGGGTGGATAACCTCTTTCAAGAAATCTGGACCACAAATCTTTCGCTTGATGTTGATATTCGGGGAGAGTGGTGCAAAGACGCCTAAGCCTAAAAAATTGGCTTGTGGGTAAGCTCTCTTTTAGTGGTCTGGGGTGGGCACTGGAAAAATGTAACAGGGTATTACTTGCAACTGGTTTCCGAAATAAAGTAGTTTCAAAACCTGTACTGGTTTTAGAAATGTGAATGTCCAAAAAATCAATACATGCATGATGTATTGAAGCTGTAAATCTTAAATGATGGTTACAGTTATTAAGCCAAGTAGTAAACTCGTGGAAAACTTCTATAGGCGCTGTCCAAAGTAAAAAAATATCATCAATATATCTCCTCCATACAAGTATATATTGACTGAAAGGATTGTTTGTGTGAATGTAGTTGTCCTCAAAATGTCCCATGTACAGATTGGCTATATCTGGGGCCATCGTGGCACCCATAGCGGTGCCACAAATCTGTTGATAATATGTGCCCTCCCATGCAAAAAAATTTTTTGTTAAAGCTAGCAGTGTAAGAGCTTCCAAAAAAGAAGAAGGAATCCGGTGTGGTCGTGGTCTCAGTTCAAAAAACGAGGTGGCAATTTCAATTGCTTGTTCCTGGGGAATGTTAGTATATAATGCTTCCACGTCTAAAGTGACCAACAAAATGGATGAAAAATCGACTTGATCATCATGGTATTCTTCAAGAAATTGTATGAGATGTTGAGAGTCACGTATGTATGATTTTAATGCAGATACAAAAGGGGCAAGAAAAAAGTCCACAAATTGAGAAAGAGGTTCTAGAAGAGAACCTTTACTCGAAAACTATCGGCCGTCCTGGAGGGTTGGTGATGTCTTTGTGAATCTTGGGTAAGGTATAAAAAACTGGAACCTGAGAATGTTTGCGAAGGAGAAAAGATGCTTCTTGGGATGTTAAAAAACCAACTTCTAATCCATATTTAACCAAGGATTCAATCTCAGTAAAAATAGATGCCGTGGGATTTCCTGGTAATACTTTGTAAAACCGAGAATCACTTAATTGTCGTGTGATTTCTGTGGAATATTGTTCACGGTTCATCAGGACGATCTTACCACCTTTGTCCGCAGGTTTAATTATTAGGTGTTCCTCAGTGCGGAGGGATTTCAAAGCCATAGCTTCAGCTTTAGTGAGGTTGGAATATGAACGCTGACAAGAAAACTGGGACCTAACATCCGTTAGAGTCCTTTGGTAAAATGTCTGGATAATTGCATCTGGGGGGCCAGGGGGGCACCAGGTGGATTTGTTCCGCAAAATGGACAGATCTGGTCCGCTAGGCTGTTGACAAGGAGACAGCTGTCTCCTTGTCAAATCCAAATTCTGAATAAAGGATTGACTTTCATCCCGACTCTGAAAGCTGATCTTTTTGAAATTGAAGTGGCCTTGTATAAATTTGTTCGAAAATTGTTTATTAAACATTTTTTCACTCAACAGCCTAGCGGACCAGATCTGTCCATTTTGCGGAACAAATCCACCTGGTGCCCCCCTGATGCAGTCCTGTTCCCTTTAAATTATTATTATTTTTTCAAATTACAGTTCTAATTAATTCTGACACACACGGTGTGATTAGTTTATAAGTGTGGCGATACCTTTTGTATTTTTGTTAGTTTCGACAGGGTCGCAAATTCTTTTGCTCTTTGTTTTGTTGTTGTGTACATAAAATACAGGGACCGCAGTTATGCGCTCCTGTGTGTTGATGATGTGCGCGTAAATTGGATGCACGCGTCGCTGTGGGCACAGGCCAAATTTAGGTGCATCGCACTTAGGGGCATGTCGGTGTGCGCACAAGTGATTTATGGGCACGGCTCATCTCTGTGCCCGCGGGCCGAGATGGTGGCGGCCAACAGGTCAATATGGCAACGGTGACCACGCATTCAAAATGGCGACCACCTCTGAGGACCTCCACGTGGGATGGACCTCGATTCTGACCGGGGTCTAGTCCTGCTAAGGCTGATCAACCTGGTGGCACTGGCGCAGGCTGGCGACCTGTGCTCCTCTTCGAACTCCGGAGACTTTTAAGAAGTTTTCTGCCTTACCTTGTCCCAACGTTTCCCGGTCTCGTTCCGGCTGGTCTCCGGCTGCGGGGGGAGAGGGAGAATACCTTCACCGCTGCGCTCGAAGTTGCACCCGCTGCCTCTCAGCCACACCCGATGCTGGGGGCTAAGTCCACGCCGATGGTTCGACCGCTGGACCGAGGCTTACCTCCGAAAGATTGTGGAAATTACCTCGGGAATTCTCGACTGGGGGAGGGACCCAAGGGATGTCACCGCAGGAGAGCGGGGCTCGTCTGTAGAAGTAGATTTCTTCTTGATTTGGGTTTCTTCGGTAAATTTACTCTAACGCTGTTCGAGCGTGTATGGAGTCCCGAACTGCTATGGAGACGGAAAATACTGAAAAGCAGCACTTCCTGTAGGAATATATGTACTAGGGACTGATGTCAGATTACATCAGATTGAAATCTGATCCATCTCCAACTGCTATCAGGAGTACACTATACCCATTGGTCATGAGTCCATCTGCTACACGCTAGGAAATAGGCTGAGAAAAAGCTGAGAATGATAAATCTCTACCTGCTTTGGGCAACACAGAAATAATTTCCCTATTAGGTGCAAAAGGAAAAATGTCCCAATTTGATTACGTATTCAAACATTCTATCTAACGGGAGAGAAATCTTATAGACCAATGATTAGCAAATGTTGTTTACCTGTAACAGGTGTTCTCACAGGACAGCAGGAAGTTAGCCCTCACATATGGGTGACATCACAGGATGGAGCCCAATCACGGAAAACTTCTGTCAAAGTTTCCAGAACTTTGACTGGCCCCTACTGGGCATGCCCAGCATGGCACTAACCCTGCAGCCAGCAGGGGTCCCCCTTCAGTCTTATTTAAAAGCTACAGGCAGTCCGAAAAATAAAATAATAAATGTTATGAACCCAACACTGCAGGGCGGCGGGCAGGTTTCGTGAGGACTAACATCCTGCTGTCCTGTGAGAACACCTGTTACAGGTAAGCAACAGATAATTTGACTAAATTCAGAAAACAACTAGCATATTACAAAAAAGTAATTCTCAACACAAAAAAACTATTCTTCAGCCTAAAAATTGAAAAATTTGCAAACAACCCAAGACACTATTTAATATAGTTAAAAGACCTGACTAATGATAAAACAGAAGTGCCACAGGCTCCAGAAGAGAATAAAAGTAACGAAATAGCACACTATTTCATAGACAAAATCACAAGCCTAAAAGCAAAAAACCCGAATTCAACAAAACAGGAAATTAAAATGCAGACTACAGATGTGACACAATGGTCCACGTTTGATGAGATAGCCAGTATCGAAGTTGAATCTATGCTAAAAAATTTAAATCCAGCACCACATAAAATCGATACAATTCCTACCATAGACATAAAAAAATTAGCCGACACCGTTTCCCATACAATAGCCAAAATAATTAACCTATCCCTTAAAGAAGGATCAATGCCAGATATACTTATAGAAACATAGAAATGACGGCAGAAGAAGACCAAACGGCCCATCCAGTCTGCCCAGCAAGCTTCACACATTTTTTCTCTCATACTTATCTGTTTCTTTTAGCTCTTGGTTCTATTTCCCTTCCTCCCCCACCATTAATGTAGAGAGCAGTGATGGAGCTGCATCCAAGTGAAATATCTAGCTTGATTAGTTAGGGGTAGTAGGGGTAGTAACCGCCGCAATAAGCAAGCTACACCCATGCTTATTTGTTTTAACCCAGACTATGTTATACAGCCCTTATTGGTGGTTTTTTCTTCTCCCCTGCCGTTGAAGCAGAGAGCTATGCTGGATATGCGTGAAGTATCAGTTTTTTCTTCTCCCCTGCCGTTGAAGCAGAGAGCTATGCTGGATATGCATCGAAAGTGAAGTATCAGGCACATTTGGTTTGGGGTAGTAACCGCCGTAACAAGCCAGCTACTCCCCGCTTTGTGAGTGTGAATCCTTTTTTCTTCTCCCCTGCTGTTGAAGCTATGCTGGATATGCGTGAAGTATCAGTTTTTCTTCTCCCCTGCCGTTGGAGCAGAGAGCTATGCTTGATGTGCATCGAAAGTGAAGTATCAGGCACATTTGGTTTGGGGTAGTAACCGCCGTAACAAGCCAGCTACTCCCCGCTTTGTGAGTGTGAATCCTTTTTTCTTCTCCCCTGCTGTTGAAGCTATGCTGGATATGCGTGAAGTATCAGTTTTTCTTCTCCCCTGCCGTTGAAGCAGAGAGCCATGCTGGATATGCGTGAAGTATCAGTTTTTCTTCTCCCCTGCCGTTGAAGCAGAGAGCTATGCTGGATATGCGTGAAGTATCAGTTTTTCTTCTCCCCTGCTGTTGAAGCAGGGAGCTATGCTGGATATGCGTGAAGTATCAGTTTTTCTTCTCCCCTGCCGTTGAAGCAGAGAGCTATGCTGGATATGCGTGAAGTATCAGTTTTTCTTCTCCCCTGCTGTTGAAGCAGGGAGCTATGCTGGATATGCGTGAAGTATCAGTTTTTCTTCTCCCCTGCCGTTGAAGCAGAGAGCTATGCTGTATATGCATTGAAAGTGAAGTATCAGGCATATTTGGTTTGGGGTAGTAACCGCCGTAACAAGCCAGCTACTCCCGGCTTTGTGAGTGCAAATCCTTTTTTCCACATTTCCTCTTGCTGTTGAAGCTTAGAGCGATGTTGGAGTCACAGTAACCATGTGTATGTTTATTGAATAAGGGTATTGTGTCCAGGCAGTAGCTGTCATTCTGGCGAGTCACCCACTCTTCATTGGCGGCCTCTTGACTTTATGGATCCACAGTGTTTATCCCACGCCCCTTTGAAGTCCTTCACAGTTCTGGTCTTCACCACTTCCTCCGGAAGGGCATTCCAGGCATCCACCACCCTCTCCGTGAAGAAATACTTCCTGACATTGGTGTACTTAAAGGTGCAATAATCAAACTAATATTAAAGAAAAATAACAGTGACCCAAATATATTAAGTAACTACAGACCAGTATCAAACCTACCCCTACTTGCTAAATTGATAGAAAAAACAGTACAAAAACAACTAGCAGAACATCTAGACAACAATAGTATACTTTATCCCTCACAACTCGGCTTTAGAAAACACTATAGCATCGAAACATTACTAATGACTCTAACTGAAAATGTACTTCGAGGATTTGATAGTGGGAAACACTACATTATGATACTATTAGACTTATCAGCAGCATTTGGCACAGTAAACCATAACATACTACTAAAAAGGCTAGAAGAAATAGGTCTACAGAACAAAACAATGAAATGGTTCAGATCATGTATTTATTTATTTATTTATTTATTTGAGGTTTTTCTATACCGACGTTCGTTAGATACATCACATCTGTTTACATTATAACATAAACGGCAGCAAAAATTGCTTTTACATGGAACGTTAGAACTTAATACATAAAGTAGTGACTATAGAATAGAAGTATATAGGAATGTACTAGAGAAACTTCAAAGAAAACATATATACATATATACATGTAGTGTACAAATGTAGATAAAATAGCGCAGTGATTTAGTGTATCTTATAGAGTTGTAGCCAGTTCGGGGGAGGGTAAAAAGGGGAGAGTGCAAAAAGATGAATTATGTGTATGCTTGCAAGAACAGCCAGGTTTTTAGTTTTTGTTTGAATTGTTGCGAGTTAGGTTCTTGCCTGAGGTCAGGGGGAAGGGTGTTCCAGAGTGCAGGGGCTGCGATGGATAGGGCTCGCTCTTTCGTGGAGTTGTAATGGTTGAGCTTGGGAGAGGGTGTGTTTAACATTGCTGCATGTTGGGGTCGGGTGGGTCTGTTGGTCCTTCGGAAGGCTAGGGAGTCATTAAGCCATTTCATATTTTGGTTATGGAGGGTTTTGTGTATGATGTTAAGGGTTTTGTATTGTATGCGTTGTTGTATGGGTAGCCAGTGAAGTTGTTTGAGGGTCGGGGTGATGTGTTCATTCCTTCTCGAGTTAGTGAGAATTCGAGCAACTGAGTTCTGGAGCAGTTGGAGCGGGGCGAGGTGGATTTTGGGAAGGCCAAGAAGGAGGGAGTTGCAGTAGTCGATTTTTAAAAATATTATAGCGAGGAGGTCACGTGATGCGGTGAGCCGGGTAAGACGCACTTGCCGGAGCTCTGTGGGTCCCCCCCCCAACAAACTCGCTCGCATCGCGCCTAAAATCGCCTCGGCATCAGCGGCACAGATACTAAAAGCTTGAGACAACCACAGCGGATTTGCAGGTGAAGCCGGCACGGGAATCCGCCGCAAAAAATGACCTCTAAAGCGCCGAGAAAGGACAAGGCGAAACCGGCGGGAGGAGAAGATAAAATGGCGGAGGCTGCCAGTGCGACGGAACCCTCAGCTCTGGATGATCGAGATATAGCGAAATTGACTTCAGCGGTGGTGGCCGCATTAGATCATAAACTTGAAGGTATTTCTGAAAATATAGCGGCCGTGAAGGAGTCTATGGGAGACATTGGACGCAGAATTGACATCGCAGAGGGCCGGATTGCCCTGGTGGAAGAAGACAATATGGCGCTTAATACCAAGATCGCAGCACTTACAGAGGCCTGCAAAGCGGCAGATGATAAGATCGAAGACCTGGAAAACAGGTCAAGACGAAACAACTTAAAATTCTTGGGACTCCCAGAGACGGTGCCAGAAGGGGACTTAAGAAAAACGCTGGAAGAATGGATACCGGTAGCACTACAGCTTCCTGACCTGATTGGTAATTTGCACATTGAGCGGGTCCATAGACTGGGGCCCCGCAGAAATACCGAGCAGAGGCCTAGACTGGTTATAGCACGATTCCTAGACTGGGGCCAACGTGCAGCAGTCTTGGCAGCATTCAGGAAGGCCAAAACTCTACAATTCCAGGATAATCCGGTTATTCTCTTCCAAGATTATTCGGCGGCCGTAGCAGCTAAACGGAAGCTGTTTTCTAAAACATGTCAAGCACTATACAATCAAAATACCCGCTTTGCCTTGCATTATCCGGCGATCTTGAAGATCTGGAGGGATGGCAAAGTCCTCTCCTTCGACTCCCCAAGCTCTGCGGACGAATGGATGAAAAAAATGAGAGGTGACACATGACGGAACGGATGGCACCTAGGGTGTCAGTGATACCTGATAGTGGCTATCTGTGAGCTTTTGAGCAAAACCAGTCTACATCTGGGACGCAGCTAAGTTAATAGTTTGGCAAAGTTGTTAAGCTGTTGTGTGTTATGTGTCAGGCAGTTATCCCACCGACGGTCTTCAGGGACTGAGGTGGGGGCCCACGTTAGTTAAAATGTTTTATAAACTGCTTTACTATGCCAGTATGTACAGGAAGGAGTTATTTACCTAACTGTGGGGGGGGGGGGGGGGGGGACCCACATACGCACATACTGCGGACCTCTACCCCAGCATATGGGGGTGTTTGGGAGTATACGGGGCATTGGAGCCCTTTTGTGGGTGAGGGACGGGATTGCAGGAATGGGGAAGAGGGAGGGGAAGGGAAGGGGGGGAGTTTTGGGAACCTCGGGGGCTGCGAATTTCTGGCGGGGTGACACGGGGGGAGCCGACGGGTTCAGCGGCAATGATCTGGGGGTCCAGGCTGGGGGACCTCTGGACAGACTAAAGCTGGATAAGTGTCAAATGATGGGCAGTATAAACACTTACAGATGAATACCCTGCGCGTGGGCTCCTGGAACGTGGGAGGGATTGGCTCACCTGTTAAAAGGGAAAAAATTCTGAGTGCCTTAGCGAGGAAAAAGATGGGAATAGTCAGCTTACAAGAAACCAGACTGAATGCGGTGGAGAACAAAAAATTACAAAAGCGCTGGGTGGGACAGTGTTTCTACTCCCCAGCATTTCACAGGAAGGCAGGGGTAACGCTTTTGCTGCACAAAAATAATCCGATGGAGATCCACCAGCAGGTAACAGATGAAGAGGGCCGGTATCTAATCCTGGTAGGGAAAATTAGGGGTAGGGACTATACTTTATGCGCTGTGTACGGCCCGAACTCCTATACGCATTTGTTCTTTCAGACTTTGGCAGCAAAACTGATTGAGGTGGGTAAGGGCCAGTTAATCCTTATGGGGGATCTTAATTGTGTGCATGACCCACTGTTGGACACATCCAGTTTGGGAACGAGAAAGGATAGCGGATTGGGCAAGGGAGTGGACTACCTGGCCACAGAGCTGAGTCTGATTGACATCTGGCGCACTCTTCACCCGACAGAGCGTGATTATACGCATGTGTCTAGGGCGCATGCCACGCTCTCTAGGCTAGACTACATTCTAGTCGCCACCCCGTTCCTACCACAGATCCTGAGGGCAGAAATAGGGCCCATTGAGATATCTGATCATGCCGTGATATGGATTGATATTAAGGCTCAGGATGAGGAGACAGGCCCTAAGATGTGGAAATTTCCAGGGTACCTGACAGGGGACAAAAAATTTCAAGAATTTCTAAAGGAAAAATGGAGGGAATATGAAAATAATAATAAACAACACAAGGATGACCCGATTTTGTACTGGGAAGCCGGTAAGGCGGTGATGAGGGGGGACATACTGGGATATACAAGTGCCCGAGCTAAAAATTTGTATAAGAACATTATACTGCTGGAAGGGAGGCTTAAAGATGCTAAATTGCGAATGGTGGCCCAAAATACTACACGAACGAGAGACGACTACCATGCCATTTACACACCCTTAATGAGTTATTACATAAGAAAGCTCAACAAGATTTATTTTATGGGGAACATAAGTTCTTTAGGTATGGCAATAAGGCGGGGCGCCTTCTTGCTCATTTGACTAGAGCGGTACGGGGCAAGTCCTACATCGCAAAGCTCCGAGATGGGCAAGGTAAACCCATTCAGAAGGGAAAGGATGTTTGTGCTGCTTTCCGAGACTTCTATATGAAATTATATACCGATGATAGAGAGGGTGGATGGGAACAGGAGGCTGAATTTTTCAAAGACCTCCCCATACCGCAGATCACACCGGAGCAGCTAGCCCAACTTAACCACCCAATTCAATTACTGGAAGTCGTCGGGGTTATACAAACGGGTAAACGGGGAAAGGCACCAGGTCCTGATGGCTTTAGTGCTGAATATTATAAATGTCTACTGCACCAAATTGCTCCCGACCTCCTGAATTTTTTTGCTTGTGCGCAAAACAAGGGGGCTTTCCCGGGGGACTTTACGAGGGCCTACATCACGGTCCTGGAGAAACCGGGTAAGGACCTGGCACTTACTGCCTCGTATAGGCCCATATCTTTATTAAATTATGAGGCCAAAGTCTTCGCTAAAATCATGGCAGATAGACTGGGGCATGTATTCCCTTCCATAATAGCCCATACACAAGTTGGTTTTGTAAAGGGGAGGTCGGTATGCTCCAATATGACTAAGTTACTCCTGGCCCTAGAGGAGTGCGCAGCGAGGGCCACTTCCGCTCTGGTCGTTGGGTTCGACTCTGAGAAGGCCTTCGACAGGGTATCGTGGGCTTACCTATTCTCCGTTTTGGACAGATATGGCTTTCGAGGTGATATAGTGAACAGCATTAAACTGTTATACCAATCCCCAAAATCAGCTATTGTGGCGAATGGCCATGTGTCGGACGACTTCCAGCTACATAGGGGCACGCGGCAGGGTTGTCTGCTGTCGCCCCTGTTGTATATCCTCACCATCGATCCCCTTCTACGAAAAATTGAACTAGATAAGCGGATAACCGGATATACAGGGAGAGCGTTGGAATTTAAAGTGTCGGCCTTTGCAGACGACGTGTTAGTCTTCTTGACTTCACCGCAACAGTCCCTGCGCTGGGTGCTCGCCCATCAGGTACTGTTTGGGAAGTTTGCAGGGCTAAAAATTAACGTGGATAAATCAGAGGCTATGGACATAGGACCAGAAGTACAAGCTCAGTGGGAAGGGACTTTTCCTTTAAAATGGGCGGGAAAGACGATGAGATATTTAGGGATACAGTTGACAAGAAAGGTGGATCAACTCAAGGGTGCGAACATAGGAGAGCTCCTCAAGCATATGGAACGGCGGCTTGGGGTTTGGTCGAAACTCCCACTGTCTTTGATGGGGAAAATCAATCTATTAAAGATGATTGAGTTGCCCCGATGGCTATATGTATTACAAAACCTTCCAATATGGCTGACCAAAGTGGAAATGCAACAGATCCATAGGTTGGTAAACAAGTACATCTGGGGGGGTAAGAGGGCCAGAGTCTCATTGAGGTCGCTGATGCATCTGTATGAGCAGGGGGGTCTAACATGTCTGCATTGGAGGGATTATAATTTGGTGTGCCTGTTACGACACATGCAGGACTGGTTCCAAGGTACGTCCCTATACTCCCCGAGGGATTACATCAGGGACTGGTTGGCCCCATTTTACCCAGAGAACCTCTTACACATCCGACCCAGAGACGTCCCACACCACTACCGGAATAGTATGTTGCTTCAATCGTGTAGGAAAGCGTGGGCCTATCTCTGTAGATCCCGGTTACAGATTGCAGGGACTGTTTTGCCCTATATCACTTTGCGGGGAAATCCACAGTTTGAGGGGGGGAGGACCAGCGGTATCTTCCACAAATGGGAGCAGAGGGGCCTGGTCAGGGTGCACCAGTTCTGGGATGCTCAACTTGCGCAAGTACATTGTTTTCAAACCCTGAAGGAACAATATACTTTAGACTCCAAGGACTTCTACGCATACCTACAGACCAGACACTATGTGGAGTTCCTGGTTAAAAGGGACGACCCAGGGGGCCTCCAATTTCAAAAGCTCCTTGGGTTTTTCACACCGGTAGGGCGGAAACAGAACTCCTGTTCTGTCTTTTCAAGGGCCCTTAGAGATCTGCCATCTCCCTCAGTTTTGCTCGAGATCCAAGGTAAATGGGAGAAACACATGGGACTTTCGTTGACTGTTAAACACATAGTGCAAGTGTTGCAGGACATGGTAGGCATTACGGAAAACTTAACACTACGAGAAACTGGATATAAAGTCTTACGATGTATGTACATATCCCGGGCTAGGGGGTTTCGAATTAAGTTATGTGACTCTGATATATGTCTTAAATGTAATCAAGAAGTAGGAACGCTCTACCATTCTCTGTGGGGATGTATGAAGGTAGCAAGGTATTGGGAGGGGATCGTGAAATTTCTGACTCGAATTCTGCACATGGACATTCCACAAACACCAGAACTTTGCTTGTTGAGACTTTTTACAGGACAGACAACACACTTACCGGAGCTGGATCGGGTATTTCTCCAAAAAGCGCTATTGGTGGCTTTGCAGCCAATACTCAAGGAATGGATTTCAAAGGACCCCCCGCAACTAGACATTTGGAAGCATAGACTGTATAAAGTCTTCCGATTTGATTGTATGACAGCCCAGCAACGTTCTCCAGGCGCTAAGGACAAGTGTAAGACCATTTGGAACAGTTATTGGAACTCCCTGTCATCCACCATGCAGGAATGTGCAGGGGATAACTCGGCTTGAGCTCCCCGAGATGAGCCTTTCCAAGAAGGACTACACTAGTTGGATTCCCAAGGACCTTTTTTTTTTTTTTTTTTTTGAGACTCTTTTCAGTATCTTTGCAGTTGGGGGGAGGGAGGGAAGGGGGGATGGGGGGGCCGGAGGGTTTGGTATGTTTTCAACCAGACAATATGTATATGGTTTCCTTAAACCAAACTCTGGGAGTTACTCAATTCTTTTATATGTAAAAATTTAATAAACATATTTTCAAAAAAAAAAATATTATAGCTTGGAGCACTGTTCTAAAATCATTGAAGTGCAGTAGAGGCTTTAGTTTTTTTAGGGTTTGCAATTTAAAATAGCAGTCTTTTATGGTGGTGGTGATGAATTTTTTTAGGCTGAGTTGGTCATCTATAATGACACCCAAATTCCTTACGTGAAGAGAGATGGTGATAGGTTGAGGTTGAGATCATACCTAAACAATAGATTTTTCCAAGTACAGATTAAAGACACAATATCAGACAGAACTGAGCTAAAAACAGGAGTACCCCAGGGATCCACACTCTCGGCGACACTATTTAACATCTACATGCTGCCTCTATGCCACCTCCTGGCTGGACTAGATATCATGCACTACATATACGCGGACGACATTCAACTAATATTACCCATAGAGGAAACAATCGATAAGACATTAAACCTATGAGGAAAGACTAAAGAGGTTAGGACTTTTCAGCTTGGAGAAGAGACGACTGAGGGGGGATATGATAGAGGTGTTTAAAATCATGAGAGGTCTAGAACGGGTAGATGTGAATCGGTTATTTACTCTTTTGGATAGTAGAAAGACTAGGGGGCACTCCATGAAGTTAGCATGGGGCACATTTAAAACTAATCGGAGAAAGTTCTTTTTTACTCAACGCACAATTAAACTCTGGAATTTGTTGCCAGCGAATGTGGTTAGTGCAGTTAGTATAGCTGTGTTTAAAAAAGGATTGGATAAGTTCTTGGAGGAGAAGTCCATTACCTGCTATTAAGTTCACTTAGGGGTAGATTTTCAGACCGCGCGAATAGGCGTACATTTGCTGGCGCATCAGGCGCAAGCAAAAGTACGCGGGATTTTAGTAGATATGCGCGTAGCCGCGCAAATCCTGGATCGGCGCGCGCAAGGCTATCGATTCTGTATAGCCGGCGCGCGCCGAGCCGCGCAGCCTACCCCCGTTCCCTCCGAGGCCGCTCCGAAATCGGAGCGGCCTCGGAGGGAACTTTCTTTTGCCCTCCCCTCACCTTCCCCTCCCTTCCCCTACCTAACCCACCCGCCCGGCCCTGTCTAAACCCCCCCCTTACCTTTGTCGGGGGATTTACGCCTCCCGGAGGGAGACGTAAATCCCTGCGCGCCAGCGGGCCGCTAGCGCACCGGGACGCGACCTGGGGGCGGGTCCGGAGGGTGCGGCCATGCCCCCGGACCGCCCGGGCCGTAGCCACGCCCCCGGGCCTGCCCCCGGAACGCTCCCGACACGCCCCGAAAACGCCGCGCGGTTCGGGCCCGCCCCCGACACGCCCCCCTCCGAAAACCCCGGGACTTACGCAAGTCCCAGGGCTCTGCGCGCGCCGGTAGGCCTATGTAAAATAGGCTCACCGGCGAGCAGGGCTCTTAAAATCCGCCCCTTAGAGAATAGCCACTGCCATTAGCAATGGTTACATGGAATAGACTTAGTTTTTGGGTACTTGCCAGATTCTTATGGCCTGGATTGGCCACTGTTGGAAACAGGATGCTGGGCTTGATGGACCCTTGGTCTGACCCAGTATGGCATTTTCTTATGTTCTTATGTTCTTATAATTAAGGAATTACTAAACCAAATGGAACTAGTAATTAACATCGAAAAAACTGAATTTATACACCTAGAACGTAAAAACTTTGAGGTAATTCAAAACCCCATCAAAATTAAAAACGATCAAGAAGTGGAGCTAACCGAGAAAGCTCGAAACCTAGGAGTAATAATTGACACGGTACTCAGCCTTAAGCAACACATATCACAAAAAAGTTACAGAAGGCTACGCCAAACTTATGGTCCTCAGGAGGCTTAAACCCCTATTAACCCAAGCGCACTTCCGAACAGTTCTACAAGCACTTATATTCACTAGCACAGACTACTATAACACACTATTTCTGGGACTACCGTATTCAACAATAAGACATCTACAAATCTTACAAAACTCTGCTGCCATAATACTTACTGGTAAAAGCAAAAGAGACCACATCACTCAAACACTTGCCGAATTACACTGGCTACCGACAGAACAAAGAGTGCAATATATAACACTCTGCACAATTCACAAACTGATCAACGAAGAAAAAGCGGACTGGTTAAACACAGCGCTACGCTTACACATCCCACAGAGAAATCTTAGATCAGCTAATAAAGCTCTACTAAAAGAAGGCGACACGGGCTTGTCCCGTGTCGCCGCCGGTAACTCAGGGGCGAGCGCGGGAGGCGGTGTGCGGGGGCGGGACAAATAGGATGGAGGGGGAGCATAGTGGAGGGTACCAATGGGGAGGCAGCAAATTCAAAGGCTGCTTCGCCATTGGTACAACGGCAGGATTAATAGGAAGCCGAGTGGCGGAGCGCGGCAGTTGGGAACCAGGCAGAGGAGCAAGCAGGGGTTTGTGTTTGCTGCCTGCCTGTTTCCCTTCTGTGCGTTTCGCGGCTCGGCGGGTTTAGCGAGGCGCTACAAGGAACAGTTAATCGTTCCTGCTCGCTCGCCTGCCCGGTTTTTCCTTTTGCGTGGCGTACGGGCCTCTTTCCCTGCCATGCGGCGCTCCCGAGTGCAGCACACGGCGCGATCACGTTCGCAGCCGAGGCATACGGCGGCGGCGGCGCGAATTATCAGGGCCTGGACTCATGAGTCGGTCAGCCCAGCTGAGGCACAGGGCTCTGTGCCGTCGGTGAGTTTGGCGGTTTCGCCGGCTGATAGTTTTTCCCTGCCCCCTCCTTTGGCTCCCGCCTTGTGCCCGGGTTCTCCCGCCCCCGACGCCGTCGAATCTGGCGAAAGTGGTCCGGAGCCCGACGCCGGGCCCACCTCCCCCCCTCCGGCCAGTCCCCCCCCCCCCTTGCGGCCAGCCCTGGCTCACAATTCGCCCTTACCTTGGGGTGCCCTGTCGCGCCGGCCCAGGAAGCGGCTGCGCAGAGTGACACCGCTACTAACTCCCCTGTGTCGCGGCCTGGCGGCTCAGCCATGGCTCAACACATTTTGCTTTCTCCTGCCGGGGCTGTTGAGCCGGCGGCCATGTCAGGGGTTCTCGGTCCCACCCCTTTCACTCCTTCTGCTGTAGCGGAGAGGCGCCATAGGCCCTGCTCGAGCAGCACCGGACCTCCCGCGGAGCCCTTCGGTGCAGCCCCTCCCCAAAGTACCCGGGCACTCCCCGTCATGCCCAGAGCGTGGTCTGGCCTTGCCGGCCAGCGGCGCAGCGCTTCTCGCAGGGGCCCTGTTCATGTGGACCCATCAGATTTTCCACGGGGCAGGGGTGCACCCCGTGCCGGCTCCCGTTTAGTGCGGGGCCCTAGCGCGCACCACCCCCCGCCCCCCGGTCCTCGTTACCCGGCGCCCCCCCCCTGGAGGCCCCTCCCAGCCAGTTTCGGCTGCTGTCCTGGCGGAGGTCCTGGGTTACATGGCAAGGGCCGGTTACAGTTTTATTCAAGGGCCCAGTGCGGCCGGCCTGCATAGCGGACTGTCACCAGGCTTGCAGCCAGGTGATCCTATTTCCCTTGGTGCCACGGGCTGGGCTACGGGCATGCGGGGTCCGGATGGGATGGCCCACCAGCCTGAGGTCCGGGTGCCTCTAGACAGCGCGACCCGTGCCAAGTCGGCAGGGTCCGGCCAGGGGCATGCTGGTACGGAGACTTTTTTCACAGACTTGGCAGAGGACGACCTTCCGGGTCCGTCGAGCAGGGAGCCCTGGAGGGCCCACGAGAGTGCGGCTGCGGGAGCGGTGCCGGTCCAATGGCGGATGGACGGAGGCGAGGGCCGACAGGACGCTGTGAGACCGGGCCAGGGACCGGAGCTCGTGGATGCTCCCAGCTCCCATATGGAAGCAGGTAAGGAAGGTTCTGTGCACCGGGGACGGAGGAGGGAAGGGGTGCGACGGAGATCCAGAGGGGACTCCGATGGCAGTTCCTCGTCTTCGGGGACGGATTCCAGTGGGTCTCGGCCGAGTCGGAGGGCGGTTCTAGGGGAAGGGCCTAAATGTGACGTCGGGCAACCGGCCGTGGCCTCCCTCTCGGAGTTATGGGAAGAGGTGCCGACTCGCCTGCTGAAGCGTATTCGGAAGCGCAAATTTGTTAATATTTTTAAGTTGCTAGAGGGGCGCCGTGGAGGGAAAAGATTATCTAAAAAGGCTAAGAAACGCCTTCGGCGGAGTGGGTCTATACCGCGTGTAGCTAAGAACATTGTAAACTGGATGAGGGGTTTTTTAAGGTTGGCAAGCGTAGTGAGTCACTTCGACCCTTCCCAGTACGGTGCTTTGCTATCCTATGCGGACAGCATCCTAGGGGCTTTTCGGGATTATGATGGTTGGGCTTGGCTCAACTACGATGAGAAATTCCGGGACAAGATGGCGGGGAACAAGTTTAAGTCCTGGGGCTCTCAGGATATACATCTGTGGTTGACACAGATGACTAACAAGAGTGTGGGGTCCGGAAGGAAGAGCCAAGCGACAGTAGGGGGGGCTGCGTCCGGAGCTGTGTTGTCGGGGGGTTTTGCTAAAGGGCAGTCCTTTCGCGTCGGGGCAGCACGGAGTGCTGAGTCAGGCGCAAAAGGGGTGGGAGGGGCGGGGGACATATGTTGGCGTTTCAACAAGCTTACCTGCTTGTTTCCGGAGTGCAAGTTCCGGCATGCTTGCGCCACCTGTGGAGGAGCCCACTCGGCCATTAAATGTGCCCACGGGGCCGGGGGGGGGGGGGGGGGTTGGAAAGGGACCCAAGTAGGGCTGCCTTAGGATGTAAGGCGGACTCCCCGATTCGGGTGCCCGAATTGTTGGCGGGTTTGCGCGAGTATCCCAATAAGGTTGCAGCTGCTATTTTACGGGCGGGGTTTTCTGAAGGCTTTAGGATCCCATATGTGGGTCCAAGGCAGGGGGGCAGGGTTAGGAATTCTCGATCAGTTCTTCGACTGAGTCAGGTGGCCTGGTCCAAACTTAGGGAGGAACTGGAGCAGGGTCGGGTAGTGGGGCCTTTCCCGAGCCCGCCTTACGAAAGGATGCATTTATCTCCCTTAGCGGTTATTCCGAAGAAGGTTCCGGGAAAATTTCGGTTGATCTTGAATCTGTCCTCCCCACCAGGGGGGTCGGTTAATGATTTTATCCCGCGGGACGCGTGCGTGGTGAAATATGCATCTTTCGACGAGGCGGTACATTTGGTGCGACGGGCGGGACGGGGGGTTTGTTGGCGAAAGCTGATATCGAGTCGGCCTTCCGTTTGCTCCCGATACACCCTTCCTGTTTCCCGTTGTTCGGTTTTTCCTTTGAGGGAGGATACTTCATTGATTGTTGCCTTCCAATGGGTTGTACCATTTCGTGCGCTTTGTTCGAAATGTTCAGCACGTTTATCCACTGGGCAGCAAAGGAATATACGGCGTGTGCGGATTCGTTACATTACCTGGACGATTTTTTATTTGTTGGTCCGGGGGACGCCGATGTTTGTCGGCGGCAGTTACTGGGCTTTCTGCGCACGGCCGCGCACTTTGGTGTGCCCATCGCGGGGGATAAAACTGAAGGCCCGGTGACCAGATTGACGTTCTTAGGCATCGAACTGGACTCAGTGGACATGGTTTGTCGACTGCCGGACGACAAAGTCGATAAGTTGCGGCAGCTGGTTAGCAGCGTGCGGGTGGCGGGCAAGGTGACGCTACGGCAAATGCAGTCGCTAATCGGTTCCCTGACTTTTGCCTGCCGTGTGATACCTATGGGGCGGGCTTTCATACGGCGTCTCTCTGCGCGGACGGTCGGGATTCGGTCGGGACATCATTTCATCCGGGTGTCGCGCCAGGTGAAGGAGGAGCTAGCGGTGTGGGAGGAATTTTTATGCATCATGATGGAGCTTGAATTGTATTCGGATGCGGCTGGGGCGTCGGGTTTCGGTTTGTACTTTCGGGGCAAGTGGTGTGCGGAGCCATGGCCGGCCACGTGGGTGGGCGAAGGTATGGTGAGGAACATCACCTTTCTCGAACTCTTCCCGATAGTGGTGGCGCTGACGATTTGGGGTCGGGCCCTCGCCAATAAACGTGTGGTGTGGTGGTGTGACAACTTAGGGGTGGTGCAAGTTGTTAACCGCCAGGCGGCGAAGTGCTGGCGAGTCTCTGCTCTCCTGCGCGTCATGGTACTGTTATGCCTTCAATTGAATGTCAGCCTGCGGGCGCGCCATGTCCCCGGGTCTGTGAACCTCATAGCTGATGCTCTCTCACGTTTTAAGTGGGACACATTTCGGGTCTTGGCTCCACAGGCGGACCGTCATGGAGAGCGGGTCCCAGCCCATCTGTGGACTCTGGGCAGGCTGCGTCATGGGACTTGATCCGGCGATCTGTGGCCCCGACAACCTGGAGATCCTACGTGGCAGGAAATGCTGCAGTGACGCGTTTTCTGGTTTCTTCAGGGTTAGGGAAGGGGAGGGGCAGGGACCCGGACGTGCTTCCATTTATACTTTGGGCAAAAGGGGCGGGTTTTTCCTTGGCATCCGTACGGAGTCAATTGGCGGGTTATGTTTTCTTCCGTAAGCTGGAAGGTCGGCAAAATCCCCTGCGCAGTTTTTTCGTTAAGAAAGTCCTAGCGGGCTGGAGTAAGGGGGAGGGTCTGCGGGTGGATAGGCGTTTGCCCATCCGGTACGGTGACTTGATCGCTTTACTACAGGGGTTAGCCAGGGTATGTAGTTCGGAGTATGAGGGTTCGCTGTTTAGTTTAGCTTTTTCATGGGCTTTCTTTGGCGCGTTGCGGATCGGAGAGTTAGTAGCTCGGTCCCGGGTGGCACACGGGAGGCCGGAAGGGTTGCAGGTGGAGGATGTGAGTGTGTTTCCGGAGCGGGTGACCTTACGGATTCGTATGTCTAAGACTGATCCAAAAGGCAAGGGCGCCTGGATTTTCTTGGTCCGGGATGCGTGCGCCTTGGTTTGCCCGGTGCGTTTGGTGCTGGGATACCTCGCGGCACGCCCGCCGGTTGGGGGTTATTTTTTGGTGCACGCCGACGGCTCCCCCCTCACCCGGTATCAATTCGGTGCGGTGCTCCACCAGGTAGTGGTAGGGCTTGGGTGGGCCGCGGGCCGCTTTTCGTTGCATTCTTTTCGAATAGGTGCGGCTACGACGGCGGCTGAAATGGGATGGTCCGAGGCGCGGATTAAGGCTTTGGGCCGGTGGAAATCGGCGGCGTTTCGCGGATACGTCCGCCAGTAGCGCGGTTCCCGTCGGGGGGGGGGGGTGCGCATGCTTGGCATCTGTTAACGGGTTTGTTTGCTTTGCAGATCGGGCTGGGGAGGAGTTGAGGAGGAATTGTGCCTGGATTGTGGGTCATTCCTTCATCCATCGTGCCTACCGTCGTGCCAAGAAGAGGTCGTATGGCGAGCATTTGAATCTCACTCGCGAGGACGTTCGTGTGCGGTGGATCGGCAAAGGCGGGATGAAATGGGAAGAACTCTGTGATTTGTTGCAAGGCAATATTGACAGGTGAGGTGCCCCGGAATGGCTGATCATTCATTTGGGTGGCAACGATGTAGGCCGTTTGACCTGTCGTGCGCTCATCCAAATGATGCGAAAAGACATGGCCTCCATCATGAACCGTTTTCCCCACACTAAATTGGGATGGTCTGATGTGATCATTCGCCTCAAACACCAGCGTGAGCCTTTATGGCGCAACGGCGTGAAGAAATTGAATAGACAGGTGGGCAAATGGCTGGTGCGGGAGGGTGGTTTTTGGATTCGGCATCAGTGGTCCTGGGATCTCCTGGGGGGTTATTTTCTGGGGGATGGCGTACACCTTTCCGATGTTGGCATAGAGCTGTTTAATAATGCCTTGGAGGATGGGCTTAGGGTACAGCTGAGTAAAAGGGGGCCGCAGTGGGGGCACAAAGACTACTAAAGTTAAGTCTTTGTTTGGTGGCGGTAAACCCGAGCCATATAGTGGATTGTATATTTGTAATTGTGATTCACTGTTCGGAGGGGGGGGAGGAATGCCCGTGTAGCTTGGGGCTGCTACACGGGAAGGCCTAACGAGCAAGGGGGGGGCCGATGCTCAGGCCGCAAGCTTACCCTCGCTGGTGACGCGGCGGGGTGAGTGGGGGAAAGGGGGGCAAAACGGCAGCTTATCACCGGGACGCGGTGTAAGCGAATGGGGTGGCTACGGCGGAGGAAGGGGAAGTTGGGGTATTTGGACTGTTGTTAAGAGGTTGGCTCGGGTTAAGTTGAATAAACTGCGGCCTTTTGTTATCACCATAAAGATGTGTTTTTGTATTATTTGGGAAAAGGGGAGGGGTAGACATGGGAGGAGACGGACGCAAGTCTCGAATCCTGGGTTAAAGAAGGCGACACGGGCTTGTCCCATGTCGCCGCCGGTAACTCAGGGGCGAGCGCGGGAGGCGGTGTGCGGGGGCAGGACAAGTAGGATGGAGGGGGAGCATAGTGGAGGGTACCAATGGGGAGGCAGCAAATTCAAAGGCTGCTTCGCCATTGGTACAACGGCAGGATTAATAGGAAGCCGAGTGGCGGAGCGCGGCAGTTGGGAACCAGGCAGAGGAGCAAGCAGGGGTTTGTGTTTCCCACCCTCCCTCCCTGGGATGCCATGTTATTGGTTGTTTGGTTGTGCTTGTCGCAGTGGTGGCGGTAAACCCGAGCCATATAGTGGATTGTATATTTGTAATTGTGATTCACTGTTCGGAGGGGGGGGAGGAATGCCCGTGTAGCTTGGGGCTGCTACACGGGAAGGCCTAACGAGCAAGGGGGGGGGCCGATGCTCAGGCCGCAAGCTTACCCTCGCTGGTGACGCGGCGGGGTGAGTGGGGGAAAGGGGGGCAAAACGGCAGCTTATCACCGGGACGCGGTGTAAGCGAATGGGGGGGCTACGGCGGAGGAAGGGGAAGTTGGGGTATTTGGACTGTTGTTAAGAGGTTGGCTCGGGTTAAGTTGAATAAACTGCGGCCTTTTGTTATCACCATAAAGATGTGTTTTTGTATTATTTGGGAAAAGGGGAGGGGTAGACATGGGAGGAGACGGACGCAAGTCTCGAATCCTGGGTTACCATCCCCTCGGTCAAGACAGCAAAACTGACCCAAGTTAGAGAGCGAGCCCTATCATTAGCCGGACCAGCATTAGGGAACTCATTGCCACTCGAAACAAGATTACAGAGAGATTTAAAACTCTTAAAAAAAAAGTTTAAAAACATGGCTTTTCAAAAAAGCATTTTACAGTGAGAATGGAGAATATGAAGAATAAATGAACAAGCAAAAGAATATCTACACACAGCAAAAGTCACCTAGTAGCGTACTTATATATTTTATTATTTTTACTCATTATTATAGACTTAATTTAAGAGATCTGCAGTATAAAGTACAATTCTTGTATGGTTTTTCCTATTAATCATATAAAAGGACAAGATTCAGATCACGCATCATATACCTTATATTATGAAAACGTTACCGATAAATGTTTTGGCACTTTGTTAGTAAGATTTTAACCAAATATAAATTTACTTGCCTCTCTGTAAACCGTTGTGATGGTGCATTACTAAGCGACAGTAGAGATCACGTGGGGCATTGTAGGGAGAGGATGTGATTCCCTCTCTCTCCGCACCAGGCCTCTAAATCAGACCCCATCCACCCTCGGATTGGCTTTTAAAATGTCCCAATTTGCAGAATCGATATCGCTGACCTTGAGTACAAGTTGGCTGGTATGTCAAGTCGAGTGATCCGCAAGGAGAAAGAAAAAGGAAAAGAGAAACTGAAGCCAGCTTCCACCACTGAAATGGCGGAGGCCTGTGAGTGCTCTAACCCTCCAGTGGCTCCTCTTGCAGATATAAAGTGTGCAGTGTTGGAAGCATTGGGCCCTGAACTGCAAAATCTTTCTTCTAAAATCACAGAATTGTCAGCTAACTTGGGAAAATTTGAAAGCAGATTTGAGGAGATAGAATCCCAAGTTTCTGAGACGCAAGATGGCCTCCACATGGCCCAAACTGAAATCGGAGAACTGAAAAAAACAGTGGCTACTCAGGCAGCGCGGCTCGAAGACCTGGAAAATAGATCACGCAGGTCTAACCTGCGTTTCATCGGGCTACCTGAGACAATTGAAGAACGAGCATTAGCCCAGAGATTAGAAGCATGGCTGGAAAAGGACTTGGGGATTTCAAAAACACATGGCCGGCTGCACATTGAGAGAGCTCACAGGCTGGGCCCGAGGAATTCCAACGCTGCAAGACCCAGAGTAGTAATAGCAAAAATCTTGAACTATGCCCATAAACAAGAAATATTACAGGCGGCACGAGGAAAAAAAGAGCTCACCTTCGAAAATACAAGGATTATGATCTTCCAAGATTTCTCCGTGGCGGTGTCCGCACAGAGAAGGCTGATGGCGCCGGTTTGCACGCAGCTCATCACGCAGGGGATTCGAGCGACATTGGTTTATCCGGCGAGACTTCGAGTGGTTTTGCCCTCGGGGGTAAAGTGGTGCGACACGGCTGAGGAGGCGCGTCTGTTGTTAGCAGAGAAAGGAGCGCCTGCAACGACTAATTAAATTGACTGAGCACGAATCAATTTTAATTGAGCACATGGTACGGGGACAGAGCAATTAAACCGGCACTCTCGGGGACGCGAGGTTTTCTGCATTGAAGGATCGCCGGAGGACTTTGCTACAGCGAACGATTGGTAGAAAAACCGGGCTGGGGGAGATCGGGACTATTATCAATATAAAAGTTATGGGTTTTTTAGCAAATTGGTAGCGCGGCAGGCAATCGGGGGTGGGAGGGGGAGGTTGAAAGAGCAGATGCTGTTTAGTTTAATTTGTCTGGACAGAGTCGATGCATAGTTATGTAAAATTGTTGGGGAAATATTGTAGGGAAAGTTGTGGGTAGTCCCTTTCACTCCTTTTTTCCATTTTATTTATTTGTTTCTCAATTAAATGAGAGAAAGGGGGTTGTAACTTCCCATTCGGATAGAGGGAGTGGGGGGTTGGGGAGAAGAGGGAAACACGTGAAAATGGTGGCGTTTACAGGCTGAGCGAGCGACTGAACACCCATAGTATACCAGACCTGTTAGTGAGCAGCTGCTCAGTAAAACTCGAATAAAATTTCTGAGTTCGGGGTCCCCAGGCAGATAGATTAAAATGGGAAGTAAGGTAGGCTTGGGGGAGATGGGATGGCCTGGAGTAATTTGGAACTGTTTAAGAAGCTTTCCTCTCTCTCTTTAGAGAGGCAGCATGTTTTGGGTTGGAGTTATGGTGTAAAAGGGAATGGTGTAAGGGGGTTAACGGACTTCTTTGTATAGATCGGGCTGGAGTGGTAGTTACAATTTAGTTGAATAATAACACACAGTAGTCATTGGGGGACGTGTTCAGAAGTTTAAGGAGAGGTGGATGGGGTCCAGAGGTGGGGTAAGGGGGTTCTTTAGAGGTCAGTGATCTCGATCTTATTTAAGATCAGTAGGGCATGCAGGGGGTTGTTATAGCGGGCAGTGGGAGGGTAAGCAGGGGGCAAAGAAGGGGAATTACAGAGGGAGTTCTCTTTGTCATCCTCATTAGTTTGGTCTTGTTTACTGAGGGCAGGTGGGAGAGGAAATTGGGAATCCAGTGGCATACAGTAGGAGATCGCAGCTGGGAGGGTCTCCACTGTGGTATATTGATATGTTGGTTTATCACTATGTTTACACAATTAATTAATCTCTAACGCAGTTACTAACGTAATAACGTGGAATGTCTATGGTATTAATTCGCCTGTTAAGAGGAAAAAGATCCTATCGTTGTTGAAACGACGGAGGGCTCAAGTGGTCTTTTTGCAGGAGACACATCTAACTGATTTAGAGCATGTTAAACTGGGACGTCTCTGGGGGGGAGACATTTATTATGCTTCGGCCACCACAAAATCAGCAGGGGTGGCTATTCTCATTCAGCGTTCATTGGCTTATACCATGTGTAACGAAATCAAGGATCCCTTGGGAAGATATCTCATTTTGATAGTTGACATTTGTAATACAAAAGTAGTTTTTTGTAATATTTATGCTCATAATACCTATACACCCAGTTTTTACAAAGAATTGCATAATCACTTGATCCCTTACTTGGGGGAGTTTATGATATTGGGCGGAGATTTTAACACAATTCGGGACCCGTTATTGGATAGATCCCCGCCTTTAAAGCAGGTGTCGAATGTCGGTCGAGGCCCATCTTTTTTAGAATCCTCTTTGCAGTTGATGGATGCATGGAGAGTTTTTCATCCGGGTGAAAAAGATTTCACACATGTTTCGCGGGCACATGGGACTTTATCCAGGCTTGATTATTTTTTAACAAGCATTCATGGGTGTGCGAAGATTCGGGACATTGAGATAGCTGACATTGTGATCTCGGACCATGCTCTGGTGAAGTTGGAGGTAGAATTGTATTCTCATACTCAAAATTCTAATTTTTGGAAATTTCCTTTTTATTTGGAAGCAGATGAGAAATTCAGAGAGCATTTACTTAAAAGTTGGACTGACTATGCGGCCTTTAACGAGAAACAGGCTCCTTCTCCAGTCCTTTATTGGTATTACCGCTAAGGCAGTACTAAGAGGGGATGTCATCTCATATATGTCTCACAGGAAAAAAGCTATGACACATAAGCTCTTGTCCTTGACTTCGCAGCTTAAACAGGCACGCACTCGTTTAGTACGGCATAATACAGCAGAGAATAGAGCATATTATCACACAGTACAGGGAGAGTTAAACACTTTATTACATCAAAGAGCACTTAGAAGTATTCTGTTTTTTCAATACAAGCTATATCAGCACAGTAATAAATCTGGGCAGTTAATGGCCAATTTGGTGAAGTCAGCAAGGGGGTCGCTGTTGCGATTCCGGGTCGGCCCCGGAATCGCTACTCACGGCCTCAGGCTCCCGCGGTGGCCCCGCGCTCCCCAAACCTCCGGGACCTCGGCCGCCGCGGGCTCGGCGTTCCCCCGCCTCACCCGGGCCTGTGCTGGCTTCTGCCGGGCCTTCTTCGCTGCGTCGCAGCAGCCGGTGCTCCTCGACGGCTGGCCCCGCCCCCTAGACGCACGCGCGCGTCTCTGAGCATGATTTAAAGGGGCCAGCGCGGGAAACTGCAAGGGAAGCCTCCGGGTGACGTCAGACGCTGCAGGGCATTTATACCCTGCAGCTCAGCCTAGACTTTGCCTTGCAACGAGGTTCACAGGTTCTCCTGACTCCAGTTGCTGCATACTGAGTTCCCTGCTCTTCCTGATCTTGATCCTGGTTCGGCTGACGGTGTTTCCTGGCTCCTGACCCTTGGACTGGCTTACGACGATTCCCTGGCTTCTGACCCCGGTTCGGCTTTCGGTGATTCTCTGGCTTCTGACCCCGGACTGGCTTACGTTGACGCTTTGGCTCCTGACCTCGGACTGGCTTACGGTGATCCCTTGGTTCCTGACTCTGGACTGGCGAACGACGACCCTTCGGCAACTGACCTTGGACTTCATCCGACTTGGCCCTCGCGGGTCCGCCTAAGTCCCAGCGGCCGGGTCCCTACAGGCTCCTCCTGGGGGGACTCCGGCTTCCAGGGTGAATCTCCTAAGTCCCAGCGGCCGAACTCCTACGAGCTCCTCTCGGGGGAGGATCGGCTTCCAGGGCGAAGATCTCCCCACTACTGGACCAGCTCCGTCGTCTCCACCTTCCTCGCCAAAGCCCTTGGTCGCATAGGGCTTCCAGAGTTCCTCCTTCGGCCAGTTCCGAGCCTGTCTTTGCCGCCTCCCGATCGGGGCCACTGCTGCCACCATCTACAGCAACTCCTCCTTTGGTTCCGATTGGCCCAAGGGTCCACGAATCCAACAGATTGCAAGGCCATGGACCCGGCGGACCTCGCCGGCCTAAAGGCCATTCCGGGCATAGCCCAGAAGCTGCAGCAACAGCAGTCCTGCTTGGATACGTTGATGTCTGCCGTACAACGCCTGGCAGATCGCGTGGATGGGACCTCCGCAGCTCACCCCGCAGCCTCTACGTCTCAGGTCAACCCGGGTTTCCCTGTCCCGGTACAGATGCCAGCACCCCCTAGGTACTCGGGAGATCCGAAGGCATGTCGGGGATTCCTCAATCACTGTTACATCCGTTTTGACCTCCTGCCTGCGCAATTCACCACGGACCGAGCAAAAACGACCTACATCATTTCCCTTCTGGATGGGAAACCGTTGACCTGGGCTTCCTCCCTTTGGGAGCGCCAAGATTCTCGCTTAAACAATCTCGTGCAATTTGTCAAAGCATTCTGGAGGATCTTTGATGAACCGTCCCGGGCCTCCACCGCCGCCTCAGAGCTACTCCAGTTGAAGCAAGGTAATCGCCCCCTAGAGGAATTTGCGATGGAATTCCAGACCCTGGCCACCGAGCTGGCCTGGGGCGAAGATAGTTTGCATGGGATTTTTCTGGAGGGTCTGTCGCCTCGGCTTCAGGATGAACTTGCGGCTCGGGACCTTCCGGACGATTTACAGGAACTCATCGAGCTGGCTGGACGCGTGGATCGGCGTATCCAGCGTCGTTTCCGAGAGCGAAGGCCCGTCCAGGGGCTGTCCGCCCGTCGAACCACGCCGCCTCGGGTTCGAGCCTCACCGACCGCGGCAGCTGCCTCTCCGCCTGAAGAACCCATGCAGTTGGGTCGGGGTCCTCTCTCGGCCGAGGAACGAAGGCGCCGACGCTCACTGGGACTATGCCTCTACTGCGGTGGTAACGGGCATTTCCTGGCGCGCTGCACCGAGCGTCCGGGAAACGCCAGAACCTAGAGTCGAGGGAGGAGTTGACTCTAGGCAGTATCTCTCCAGACTCCCCATGTACGGTTCCAGCTACACTCTCTCTCCCGGGAGGAGGGTTCGACACCCTGGCACTAATAGACTCGGGCGCTGGGGGGAATTTTATCCTCCGGGACCTGGTGCAACAATTGCACCTCAAAGTCTTGCCTCAGGAGCCCCCGTTGCGAGTATCATCCATCCAAGGGGTTCCCCTTCCTGGGTCCATCACTACTCGTACGAGTCCTCTCCAGCTGCAGGTCGGGCTCCTTCATAAGGAGGAGATCTCCTTTCTCATCCTGGAGAGATCCATTCACCCCCTCATCCTCGGACTGCCCTGGCTAAGAAAACACTCGCCAGTAATAGACTGGCACTCGCTTCAGATCACGTCTTGGGGACCAACCTGCTCCCACAGTTGTCTTCCTGCTCGTCCGCTTCAGACGCTTCCACTCCTTACCGCTCCGCTCACAGTACCACCACAGTACCAGGCTTTCAGGGATGTCTTCTCTAAAGAAAAGGCTGAGTTATTACCTGAGCATCGCCCTTTCGACTGTGCGATTGATCTGCTGCCAGATACCACGCCTCCCCGTGGTAGGGTTTATCCTCTGTCCTTGCCTGAGACCAAGGCCATGTCCGCCTATATTAAGGAGAATCTAGATCGAGGATTCATACGACCATCTAAATCCCCCGCAGGGGCCGGTTTCTTCTTTGTGGCCAAAAAGGATGGGTCTCTTCGGCCCTGTATTGACTACCGGGGCCTGAACCAGATCACCCGACGAGACCGCTATCCATTGCCCCTCATTCCGGAACTCCTGGATCGGTTGCAGGGGGCTCGCATCTTCACCAAATTGGACCTTAGAGGGGCGTACAACCTCGTACGGATACGACCGGGAGACGAGTGGAAGACCGCCTTTAACACCAGGGACGGCCATTACGAGTACCTCGTAATGCCATTTGGCCTCTGCAAAGCCACGGCCGTATTTCAGAATTTGATGAATGAGGTGTTACGCGATCTCTTGTACACCTCAGTAATTGTCTACCTAGACGACGCCTGATTTTCTCACAGAACCTTGAAGAACATCGCCAACATGTGCGCCAGGTGCTGCTAAAATTACGGGAGAACCGACTGTATGCCAAGCTGGAGAAATGCCAGTTCGAAGAAGAATCCTTGCCCTTCCTAGGGTACATCATCTCCTCGACTGGTTTCCGCATGGACCCCGATAAAGTTGCAGCTATCCGGAAGTGGCCACAGCCGATGGGAGTAAAGGCGCTCCAGCGCTTCTTAGGCTTCGCCAACTTTTACCGGCACTTCATCCCACAGTACTCCACCTTGGTGGCTCCCCTTACGGCCCTCACACGCAAGGGCGCCGATGCCCGAAACTGGACTCCAACCGCCGTACAAGCCTTTCAGGCTCTAAAGGAAGCGTTCCTCCAAGACACCTGTCTCCGGCACCCGAATCCCGCACGCCCGTTCATAGTAGAGGTGGATGCCTCCAGTGTGGCTGTAGGGGCTGTTTTGTCCCAGATTTCCAGAGATGGTAAAGCCCGGCCATGTTCCTATTTCTCCCGGAAATTCTCGCCTGCCGAAAGGAACTATGGTATCGGGGACAAAGAGCTACTGGCCATCAAGCTGGCCTTCGAGGAATGGCGCCAGTGGTTGGAGGGGGCCCAACACCCAATCGTAGTGTATACGGACCACAAGAACTTAGCGTACCTGTCCCAAGCACAAAGGCTCAACCCCCGACAGGCACGCTGGTCTCTCTTTTTTAGCCGGTTCAATTTCTCCCTCCGGTATCGACCAGCGGCCAAGAATATTAGGGCGGATGCCCTCTCCCGCACTACAGAAATAGAAGACTCTTCTGAGACCCCCCAGTACATCCTGGACCCTGCGAAAGTCCACTTGGCTGCCACTGACCTAGTACCCGATGGTAGGACGGTGGTCCCTCTCCGCTCGAGGAAAAAGGTGCTAGCTTGGGCGCACGACTCGCTGACAGCGGGCCACCCTGGAATCTCTCGGACTCTGGAACTACTAACCGAGTTCTATTGGTGGCCACGAGTAAAGGAGGATGTCTGCCTATATGTCCAGTCTTGTCCCACGTGCGCACAGCAGAAGCCGTTACCAGGCCGTCCCTGGGGTCTCCTCCAACCACTCCCGATACCTACGGAACCGTGGACTCACATCTCCACGGACTTTGTGGTAGAGCTGCCCCCGTCCGAGGGGAAAACGGTGGTTTGGGTCACCATTGACCGCTTCTCGAAGATGGCCCATTTCGTGCCACTGGTCAAGTTACCTACGGCCCCGGAGTTAGCCGAGCTGTTCATCCGACACATCTTCCGCCTGCATGGTTTGCCGCAGCACATCGCCTCGGATCGAGGACCCCAATTTACGGCGAAATATTGGCGGGCACTCTGTCAGAAATTTGGGGTTCAACTAGACTTGACCACGGCGTTTCACCCCCAGGGCAATGGCCAAGTGGAGCGCACGAACCGTACCCTGAAGGCGTTCCTTCGAGCTTTTGTAGGGGAACAGCAGGACAACTGGGCTGCTCTTCTTCCCTGGGCGGAGTTCTCGTACAACCGCCATCGACACTCCGCCACACAACAGTCTCCCTTCAAGATGGTTTACGGAAAGATCCCCAAGCCACCACTACCCTTGTCGGTCTCTACCTCCTCGCCAGCGGCGCAACTGACGGCCAGCCAGATTCAGCAGCTTTGGCACTCCACGCAAGAACAGCTCCGCCACACTGCCGCACGATTCAAGGCTTACGCAGACAAGTCTCGGCGCTCCGCTCCAGTGTTTCTGCCCGGTTCCAGAGTGTGGCTCAGTACAAGGAACATCCAGCTCCGGCTTCCGTCCATGAGGCTAGCGCCTCGTTACATCGGCCCCTTCCAGGTAGCCGAACGTGTTGGCGCGGTTTCCTACCGCCTACGCCTCCCATCTACCCTCCGCATACATGATGTCTTCCATGTCTCTCTCCTCAAGCCAGTAGTCCTCTCCCGCTTTCGTCCTTTGCCACCGACGCCCACTGCTGTCACTGCTGACCCTGGGGCCACGTACACGGTTAGAGAGGTGCTAGATGTCCGGTTCCGACGCCATCGGTGGGAATACCTCCTGTCTTGGGAAGGATATGGTCCGGAAGAGAATTCCTGGGAGCCCTCTTCTCATATTTTGGATAAAGACCTTCTTCGCCTGTTTCATGCCGCGCACCCAGACAAGCTGCGGCCCCCCGGGAGGGGGCGTAGGAGGGGGGGTACTGTTGCGATTCCGGGTCGGCCCCGGAATCGCTACTCACGGCCTCAGGCTCCCGCGGTGGGCCCGCGCTCCCCAAACCTCCGGGGACCTCGGCCGCCGCGGGCTCGGCGTTCCCCCGCCTCACCCGGGCCTGTGCTGGCTTCTGCCGGGCCTTCTTCGCTGTGTCGCAGCAGCCGGTGCTCCTCGACGGCTGGCCCCGCCCCCTAGACGCACGCGCGCATCTCTGAGCATGATTTAAAGGGGCCAGCGCGGGAAACTGCAAGGGAAGCCTCCGGGTGACGTCAGACGCTGCAGGGTATTTATACCCTGCAGCTCAGCCTAGACTTTGCCTTGCAACGAGGTTCACAGGTTCTCCTGACTCCAGTTGCTGCATACTGAGTTCCCTGCTCTTCCTGATCTTGATCCTGGTTCGGCTGACGGTGTTTCCTGGCTCCTGGCCCTTGGACTGGCTTACGACGATTCCCTGGCTTCTGACCCCGGTTCGGCTTTCGGTGATTCTCTGGCTTCTGACCCCGGACCGGCTTACGTTGACGCTTTGGCTCCTGACCTCGGACTGGCTTACGGTGATCCCTTGGTTCCTGACTCTGGACTGGCGAACGACGACCCTTCGGCAACTGACCTTGGACTTCATCCGACTTGGCCCTCATGGGTCCGCCTAAGTCCCAGCGGCCGGGTCCCTACAGGCTCCTCCTGGGGGGACTCCGGCTTCCAGGGTGAATCTCCTAAGTCCCAGCGGCCGAACTCCTACGAGCTCCTCTCGGGGGAGGATCGGCTTCCAGGGCGAAGATCTCCCCACTACTGGACCAGCTCCGTCGTCTCCACCTTCCTCGCCAAAGCCCTTGGTCGCATAGGGCTTCCAGAGTTCCTCCTTCGGCCAGTTCCGAGCCTGTCTTTGCCGCCTCCCGATCGGGGCCACTGCTGCCACCATCTACAGCAACTCCTCCTTTGGTTCCGATCGGCCCAAGGGTCCACGAATCCAACAGTCGCAACACATACCTGCCTTACGTTCTCACACGGGGAGCTTACTTACAGATCGCAAAGAAATACTACAGCAATTCCGGGAATTCTTTAGTGATCTGTACACAGCTGAGGGTTGGAATAGGGAAGCATGTGAAAATTTCTGTTCTAAATTTCAACTTCCACAGTTAACATTGGAGCAAAAAACTTACTTGAATAGACAAATATCAGAGGAAGAAATACGATTGGTAATCCAGCAGGCGAAAAAGTTCAAGGCTCCACCTTCCACCCCCCCAACTTTCTCTCTGACACAAGAAACCTGGGGGTCATAATTGATAACCAACTTACCTTCAAACCATACATCAAATCTATCCTCAGCAGCTGCTACTTCAAACTTCAAACCCTAAAAAAACTCAAACCCCTCCTCTACTTCTCTGATTTCCGCACAGTACTTCAATCTATAATTTTCTCAAAGATTGATTACTGTAACGGACTCCTACTTGGTCTCCCTGCTTCCCACATCAAACCTCTCCAACTCCTCCAAAATGCCACTGCACGCATCCTCACTAATGCCAAAAAGAAAGACCACATTACTCCCACCCTCATTAATCTCCACTGGCTACCCATTCATTCACGCATTACCTACAAGACCCTTACCCTCATCCACAAAAGTATTACTAATGAACATTACAACTGGCTAAACCCCCCCTTCCTCCCACGTACTTCTACCAGACCCACCCGATCTTCGCTCCGTGGAACCCTTATTCACCCCTCTATAAAATCCACAAGACTTATGTCCACCACCAAACGGGCCCTCTCCCTAGCAGGCCCTTCCCTCTGGAACTCCATGCCCCTTGACCTTCGTACCGAAACCTCCACACCCACCTTCAAAAAGAAACTCAAAACCTGGCTCTTCCTCCAAGCATACCCCCAATCACAATCTTCATCATCCCTTACAAACATCCTCACCCAACCGCCTACCCCCACCAACACCCCTTCTTCAGGACATACTCCCTGCACCCACCCCCCCAATGAACATCAAACCTAAAATATTAGTTAGTACCCGTCTCTCCCCTCCAATCATTGTTCCTCTGCGCTCATACTAGCCTGTAAATAATCTATGTGTTTATTCACATTTTCCTCAAACCCCTGTACATATCTTTTCCTTATGTATCCTTTTCTCCCTCCCCCCTCCCCCTCCCTTTGTCTTGTCTACCTATATACCTCTCCTCCCCATCTATTTATCTTGTTTATTGCTATGTTACTGAGTTTATTGTTACAAACTGTTCTTTGTAAAGGCTTTGCCTATATATCCTTGGTTGTAAGTTATCTGTAAACCGGCACGATGTGCAAACGGTTGCCGGTATATAAAATAAAATAAATAATAATAATAATAATAATAAATGTCTGATTGATCAGGTAGTCAGTCCGCTGGCTCAATCTTTTGCGGCCATGCTGGAAACTGGTTCCTTTCCAAAAAACGAAAATCGGGCACATATTACTCTTATTCCTAAACCAGGAAAAGACCCCTATGATCCCGAATCCTACCGGCCAATATCCCTGTTAAATTTTGACCACAAGATATTTGCAAAGGTTATGGCAGTCAGGCTAGCAACAGTGATCCACTCATTAATTGGAGAAGATCAAGTGGGGTTTGTGCGGAAACACCATGCGCTCACTAATATACGGAAAATTTTGGCAGCTATGACCATGTGTCAATACTCTGAAACATCCTTCATGATTATTAGTTTCGACGCAGAAAAGGCTTTTGATAGGGTACAGTGGCCCTATTTATTTCAGGTGTTACAATTGATGGGATTTGAAGGTCTATTTTTTCAAGCGATACACCTACTATATTCCAACCCGGAAGCGATCATTCTGGCGAATGGGTCACATTCGGAAGTTTTCTCGGTTACTCGAGGAACGCGGCAGGGATGTCCGTTGTCCCCGTTATTGTTCATACTTCAATTAGAGCCGCTGCTTTTGGCGATACAGCTCACTAAAGAGGTAAGGGGGTTCGTTTTAAAACATCCCTCTTTAAGTATGCAGCGTTTGCAGATGACGTGTTGGTTTTCTTAACAGACCCACTCGCGTCCTTGCGGTGGCTGCTGCAACTTATCTGGATTTTTGGGACTTTTTCAGGTTTGCGTCTGAATATGAGTAAATCTAAGGCTCTGGCCAGTTCGGAGGCATTGCAACGGGAGTGGGTGGGGGACTTCCCGCTGCAATGGGCAGTAGACTCTTTCAAGTATCTCGGGATTCACATTCCCCGGGATATAGCGAAGCTAAATGTTCTTCCCCTAATGCAGAGTACCTTTGACAGGCTGAGAGCATGGATGGATCTTCCCCTTTCTTTAGGGGGCAGAGTGCAGTTGTTTAAGATGGTGATTTTGCCCAAGTGGCTTTACCTGTTTCAAAATGTGCCTTTCATCTTGCGGCAGGCAAAGTTGACGCAACTGGATAAGATGCAAAGGCGCTTTTACTGGAGGGGAGGGAAGGCGCGCATTCCCCTGGAATGGCTGCGTGGACCCTGGGAGAAGGGTGGAATGGGAGTCCAGATCTTGCTTTATATAATTTGGCAGGGAACCTTCGGTTAATTAAAGACTGGATCTTGGGTACGTCCACGTATCTCAATCTACAGGTAGATCAAGCATGGGCACACCCGTACAGTTTGATGTCCGTTTTACAAGCATCCTCAGGAAGCTTGAATACCTTTTTAGTTACGAATGTACTGGCTAAACCCCTTCGCCAAACATGGGCTAAATTCACGCGCTTGCTGAAGATAGACAGGGTATGTACCTTTTTGTTAACCATTCAAGGAAATCCGGAATTTACCCCGGGCTTAAATATGACTCCCTTTCATAGGTGGGGCAAGCTGGGAATAACGAATGTGGGACATGTAGTGAATACAGAGGGTACATTATTCTCTTTGACAGAATTGCGGGATGCTTATGGGGTTTCAATTAAGGAGGTGTTCCCATATTTACAACTCAAACACTATATAGCCTCTTTATCACAAAGAGGGGACCAAGTAGCATCCCTTGGTAAGATTAAAACACACTTACTATTAGAACAGGCAAAGCCTACGTCACTGTCCCAGCATTATCGTCTGATTAAGCATTTACGGCTCAAAGATAATTGCTCGGTTTTGGTGGAAAGATGGAATAGGGATGGGATATTTGTATTAAATACTGCTATTATTAACGTGTTTTCGGCGAATCCCACAACTCTCAGTCAACATGTATTATCGCGAAATGCAATATAAATTTCTCTGTCGCAGCTATATGGCAGCACAAGAGGCGTTTTATTGTAAAATAGCATCATCGCCTCAGTGTCCACGTTGTGGTGCAGCGGGGGGCTCGTTATCACATGCGTTTTGGGCTTGCCCGCAGATCCAAATCTTTGGCAGAAAGTGGTGCAGTACCTGGAGTCAATACTGGAGTTACCAATTCCCCTCTCCTATTATTGGCTGCTTTTTGGCTGCATTTCGCCATTGAAAGTGAGAGTTTTGGGAGCGCGTCTGTTCCTCCAAAAAGCGTGTCTAGTTGCCAAAAGGATGATACTTACCTATTGGAGGGAATCCACAAGGCCTTCTTATTGGGCATGGAGAAATAGTTTGCATCATATGATGCAGATGGAATCTTCTATAGCACGCCTCACTCCACGGCGGAGGAAACAATTCCTGGAGATTTGGGAACCGTATTTCCAAAGACTTCCACATCAAGTACGTAGTTTAATTGTAAATCAGTGACTGACATAAGGCGATTCCCACAAAAAGCACCAAAGATCTGAACAAGGACTCGGTATACAGATGGCAAAGAGACTCTGGGGGTGGGGGGAAGGGGGGTCTAGGGACGGAGGTGTGGGGTTAATGTTATAACGATTTGGAAGGCGAGAGTTTGTACGCCTTGGAAACTTTTGGATTCTGTTGTAGTTATAAAATGAAAACTCAATAAAATTGTTTTTCAAATACTAAGCGACAGTATAGAAAAGATTTTAAATAAATAAATATGGGTGAGTACCGAGCTGAGGATGTCCGACCATGCACCAAATGTATCCAAAGGCGTGCAACAGGTATTGCAGACGGAGTGGTGGATCCTTGGGCCGGCCTTGCGGAGAGGAGAAAGATGGTTAGGAGAACTCCACGGAGAAAGAGAGGCCGGGAGGTGGCACTGGGCCAGGCGACCAGGCAGGATCTTCACCCTGGAAGCCCGAGATCCCTCTGGGAGGAGCCCGGGAGGACCCGGGCCGCTGGAACTTAGGAGGGTTCTCTTGGGACGAAGGATAGCAGCATCAAGACGGTCCAAGTGCTGGGTGGGCAGCAACAGGAAGCACGGAGAGACAAGCCAGAGTCAAGAACCAAGAAGACAATCCGAAGGAGGAAGGACTGGAACCTGGAACAGCGAACTGAAGCAGGAGTGGGAGTGGGAGCTGGAACAAGAGACGAACTGGAGCGGGAGCAGAAGCAGGAATGAAGACTGGAGCAGGAACGGAGCTGAAACAGGGATGGAGGCTGGAGCAGGTCTGGAGCAGAGATGAAGGCAGGAACAAGCAGGAACTGCAACTAGTAACCCTCAGCGGGAGAACCTTGTTGCAAGGCAATTCGTCTAGTCAGGTGCCGGGTTTAAATCCCCGCCGGCGTCTGACGTCATCTTAGAGGGCGGGCCGCGGCTTGGCGCCAAAGGCCCTTTAAAAGCTCCCCCCTTGCACGCGTGCGCCTAGGAGGGGCGGAGCCAAGGATTGGAGCTCGGTGGCATCTCCCTCGTGGAGACGCCACCACGGAGAGGCCTGAGTAGGCCCGAAGACTGCCGGGCCCTGTCGTCGAGTGCCCGGGTAAGAAAGAGGTACGCGACCGGGACTGCAACAGTACCCCCTCCTCTTACGCCCCTTTCTCAGAGGGCCAGGTTTTCCAGGATGATCCGAATGAAACTGATGCAGGAGTGATTTGTCCAAGATGTTACGAGCCGGCTCCCAGGTGTTCTCCTCAGGTCCACATCCCTCCCAGGCTAGCAAATACTCCCATCGCCGATGGTGAAAGCGGACGTCAAGGACCTCTCGAACTTGATATATCAGATCATCCTGGGCAGGAGGGTTGGTAGGATTAGGCGATCTACGATGATACCTAGAAAGAATTACTGGTTTAAGTAAGGAGACATGAAACACATTATGAATGCACAGAGTAGTGGGGAGACGTAGCCGGTACGACACGAGACCAACACGCTCAGCAACTCGAAAAGGCCCACAATACTTAGGAGCTAATTTCTGAGATGAGACTCGAAGGTGAATATTCTTAGTGCTTACCCACACTTTGTCGCCGGGTAGGAATACAGGTGCAGGTTGTCGGTGGTGATCCGTACATGTCTTAGCGCGGCTTACCGCTTTGGAGAGTTTAGCTTGAATGGAACTCCAGAGATTTTGTAGTTGTTGGATGGATAATTGAGCCGCTGGTGAGGGAATAGCTATGGGCAAAGGTAGTGGTAGTCTGAGTTGCTTGCCATACACAATGTGAAAGGGTGACTTCCCAGTGACTGAATGAGTATGGTTATTATAAGAGAATTCAGCCCAAGGTAGTAGCGTTACCCAGTTGTTCTGTCTCTCAGTAGCAAAAGCGCGGAGAAACGTCTTTAACGAGCGGTTCATGCATTCAGTCTGGCCATTACTTTGAGGATGAAAGGCTGTGGACAAATTAAGTTGAACTCCAAATTTCTTGCACAATGCCCTCCAGTATCGGGCTGTAAACTGGGGTCCCAGATCTGAAACTATGTTTTGTGGAAGTCCATGAGCTCGGAAGATGTGCTGTGTGAAGAGTTGAGCTAGCTCCGGTGCAGATAGTAACTTGGGAAGTGGGACGAAGTGGGACGAAATGGGCCATCTTGGAAAAACGATCTACTCTAACCCAAATGACCGTCTTCCCCTTGGATGAAGGTAAATCCACCACAAAGTCCGTGGCTACTTGAGTCCATGGTTCTGTGGGTATAGGCAAAGGTTGCAGCAAACCCTATGGTTGACCCATACGAGGTTTTTGTTTAGCGCAGGTAGGACAGGAACTCACATAAATGTGAACTTTTTGCCTCATGTTTGGCCACCAATAGTAGCGGTTCAGAAGATCCAGTGTTCTCTCCCGGCCTGCATGACCGCCACTGAGGGAATCGTGGGCCCATACTAAGACTCTCCTTCGGAGACGCCGTGGGACTACCGTCCTCCCCAATGGACTTACGGCCACGGTAGCTAAGATGATTTTTGCCGGATCCAATATGTACTGGGGAAGCTCCCCCTGCTCCTCCAGCTCTGTAGTTCGTGACAATGCATCCGCTCGGGTGTTTTTGGATGCTGGTCGATAGCAAAGTGTGAAATCAAAGCGATTGAAGAAGAGGGACCAACAGACTTGCCTAGGGTTTAGCCACTGTGCCTGACACAAATACTCCAGATTTTTATGATCTGTGTACACTGTGATGGGATGAGCTGCCCCCTCCAGCCATTGTCTCCACTCTTCAAATGCCAACTTAATAGCTAAGAGTTCCTTGTCTCCTATACTATAATTGCACTCGGCTGCGGAGAACTTCTTGGAGAAGTAAGAGCATGGGAGCAGTTTCTCTGTACTGGAGTGCTGACTGAGTATTGCCCCTACCTCGATGCTGGAGGCGACCACCTCCACAATAAAGGGGTGTTGCGGATCTGGGTGGTATAAACAAATGTCTAGTAAAAAAGCCTCCTTTAGATCCTCAAAAGCTTGACAGGCTGCTTTGGGCCAAACCTTAGCCTCAGCCCCTTTCCTAGTAAGGGCAGTAAGAGGTGCTACTTTAAGGGAGTAATGAGGAATGAACTGTCTATAGAAATTTGCAAATCCGAGGAAACTTGCAACGCTTTCACCCCTACTGGGTAGGGCCAGTCCTTAATAGCAGACACCTTTTCCGGGTCCATATGAAATCCAGTAGACGAGACAGTGTATCCCAAGAAAGGAAGTGACTCTTGTTCGAACATGCATTTCTCTAATTTGCATATACGTGGTTGTCCTTTAGGGCTTGCAGTACTTGCTTAACGTGTTTTCGATGAGACTCCAGATCTCGAGAGTAAATCAAGACATCATCTAAGCACACTATGATGTAAGAATGTAGCATCTCGCGAAGCACCTCGTTCATAAGATTTTGGAAGACTGCCGGGGCATTACATAGCCCAAACGGCATTACCAAATACTCGTAATGCCTGTCCCTTGTATTGGAGGCAGTCTTCCATTCATCTCCGGGGCAGATCCGAACTAGATTGTAGGCACCTTGAAGATCAAGTT